>NW_005370552.1:2134528-2142645 GCF_000412655.1 Myotis brandtii | reverse complement strand
TGGGGGAAAAAGGAGACATACGTAATACTTTCAACAACAATAAAGAGTTAAAAAAAAACACGTAAAAATGGGAATTTTATTGTCCACCTAATGTAACGTCTTTTAAAAAAAATATTTGTATTGCGTTTATTTCAGACAGGGAGAGGGAGATAGAAACATCAATGATGAGAGAGAATCATTGACCAGCTGCGTCTTGCACACCCCACACTGGGGATCGAGCCCTCAACCCAGGCATGTGCCCTGACCAGGAATCGAACCCGTGACCTCCAGGTTCATACGTCGATGTTCTACCACTGAGCCAAGCCGGCTGGGCTGTAACACGTCTTTCAAAAGGACCGCAAGCTGTGCAGGGTACGCGAACAATGACATGCCCCTGATCTGAATGCTTTAACCTAATAGAATCTCTCATTCACACAGTATTACTCACCCCAATCATTTCCCCACGTTCCAAAGCAAAGCAGCCCACCAACCATACACACACACAACCCATGAGGACCACATGGAATGCTGCTTAGGCTTGTGGAAAATACTCTTACTGTGATATTTTGGCAAAAACAATTTCAAACCAACATTAATTGATAGATTCCAAAACAAAATTTCCACATAATAGGCATAAACATTATCAGTAACGAATTTTTAATAGCTACTGAACTATTTTCAATAAGTCCTGATCAAACAATTTCCCTTTTAAGTAAAAAAGCCAATTTGTTTAGTCAACTCTTGCTATGTTCTGTGAGGAAAACATACCTTAAGGATAATGACCATAATCAATGCTATTTTAAAAGTATTTCATTTGTATAGGAAATAGTGCTCCGTTTCTGTCATCTTGTAAAGTCACTGTATTTATATTACAATTATTTTAATTCTAAAACTAAGGACAAATTTATAAGTAACATATGCATTGATATGGAAAATGCCATTTTATTTCCTCACAAATAACCATACATAAAATGCAAGAGTATGAAATAGTAAGAGATTATACAGTAAAAAGAAGCAAATATCTATCTATCTATCTATCTATCTATCTATCTATCAATCATCTATCTAAAAGGCTAATAAGCAAAGTGTCACCACGGGAGTTCAACCAGGAGACAGGGAGTTCTCTCTCGCTATGACGTGTGCTGACCACCAAAGGGCAGTGCAGAAGGAAGGAAGGCCCTGATCGGCCCTGATCGCCGGCCAGGCCTAGGGACCCTACCTGTGCATGAATTTCGTGCACTGGGCCTCTAGTTATTTTATAAAAACCAACTCCCAAAGTAGTGAGGTATACACAGTATATAATTCATCCAGCCTGAGTTATTTAGTCATCAGTGACACACTCCACTTGTATACATAACTACTAATAAAAATTTTATTTTTGTTAGTAAATCAACAGCACAACATAAACTTAAACTATGTAATTAGCACTTACCTATGTGGGCAGCCTTGGCAAATCTTCTGATCCGCAAAGGAACCTCCTAAAACTTTACTTAGCATAGCAGGATGTCCTAAGGCTTTCAAAGCTTCATCTAAACTATCCACCAAAGAATTAAAAAATTCTAAAGCATCATGTTGCTCACGCAGATTAACAGGCTCACCCCAAAGCCTAGAAAATGAATGGAATAAAAGATGTAATGTGACACTCCCAGGACAATATATGCAATATATTTTTCAAGGGTGGAAACATTTTCAGGGTAAATGAGTATTTTTTTCCTTCAACAAATAACTGCAAGGGCAAAAAAAAAAAAAAAAAACAAAAAAAAAAAAACTAGAGTCATAGAATTTTGGTATATGGACTTAATTAGTATCCTGATTTTAAAATATGGTAATAAACAATTATGAGAAAAGGATATTAAGGATTTTTTAAAAGACAGGACAATAGAATTATGGTTGTATTTTTCAAAAGACATCTGAGATACAGACTGAAATATTTATGAATGAAACTATGCATGAGATTGGCTTCAAAGCAATCTGGAAAGACGTAGATGGGAATGTGGATTAAACAAGACTGGCCATGAGTTGCAAACTGTTGAAGTAGGGTGACACACACTAAGGGTTTATACTCTTCCCTACTTCTATAAATATGAGAACTTCTCAAAACAAAGGAAAAAATTATAACATCCTCAAAGACTAAAGAATGCTGCCTCCCCTTCCTATGACACTTTCTTCCTCCTCCTTTGAGGACAATGAGCAAAAAGCCTAACTAGGAAGTGTGAATATTACTATTGCGGAAACATAAAGAGGCCTTCCGACATCTATTTTGGAAGTTCAATGTATTGAGCGGCTCACAGGTGTAAGCAGTCTCCCCATCCCCACCCACCCACGGCTTACCTGAACTGCTTCCAGAATCCTCTGGGCACATAGTACTGCAGCCGAGAGGCAGCCAAGTGGCCAAAGATGACCTGCAGGTGTCTGAGGACACCGATGTTGTACTCCTTCCTGTCCTCTGTCTTACTTAATGCTGGCTTGTCTTCGAATTGCTGAGGGTATCCAAATACATCATCTCTGGGATCAACATTGCTCTAGAAACAACAAGTATCATGGATGAGCGAATCTAACTTTAAAGTATACTAAAATATGTTCAGACAAATGCCAATTAGTGAACAAATGACCTGTATGTCTACTTTTTATTTCCAAATAACTTATTTGTAAACTTTAATTTTCAACATTTCACCAGAGTTGTTCTAAAGGAAGAACCCCGACCATGTATCGCAGAGGTGGGTAATACAGATGATACAACAGTGTAGCTAGCGATGAACTTAGACGAATGGGACCTAAATGCAGGCTCGGCACTGTAACTAGGTAACTTTGTACAAGTCAGTTACTTAACCTTCGCAAGCTTCAGTGCCTTCAAATGTAAACGGGGGCAACACATTCTTCGTGTAGCTGTTGTATTGCATGAAATAACTTTTGTGAAACAAACTGGAACCTTTGTACGTGGTTGGTGGGAATGTGAAATGGGATCGCCATTGGGAAAAAGAGTTCCTGTAAAAATTACAAACAGAGCCCTGGCCGGGCGCCTCGGTTGGCGTGCTGTCCTGTAAACCTAAAAAGGTTGTGGGTTCAATCCCTGGTTGGGGCGCTTACGGGAGGCAACCGATACAAACACACACACACATCCTCGGATGAGGATTAAAAATTAAAATATAATCACATGATCCAGCAATTCTACTTCTGGGTACACACCCAAAAGAACGGAAAGAAAAGTCTCAAAGAGATATATGTATGCTCATGTTCATGGCAGCGTTATTCACAACAGCCAAAAGGTGAAGCAACCCAAGCGTCCACTGAGATAGAATGCGGCATATCCATACATGGGATACCATTCTGCCTTAAAAGGGAAGGAAACTGACACATGCTTTGACATGGGCAAACCTCGAGGACAATGTGTTACGTAAAATAAGCCGGTCACAAAAAGACAGGTATGGTATGATTCCAATTATGTGAGGGAACTGGAACAAATTCATAGAGACGGAGAATTGTGTCTGAGACCTTCATATAGAATAGACAATCTCTAGTCCCTGCCCATGAGACCTTAGTCTAGGGAAATCAGCACATAGATTAAAAACACGAAACAAACCCCCAAACTCGCGCAGTGTAGCAGAGTGCCAAGACAACACACAGCAGAGGGCACACCTTCTTGGCAGAGAACAAAGGTGGGACATCTTATTTGAAATTGTGTATTTTGTCTGCCTTGTTTACTTGTTGCTGGTACAATTAGATCTCTCTCTCATTGTGCTTAACTGAGCATCTCAGAGATGTGAGAGGCTAAAGAACTAGAATCTGAATTTCAACTTGCCCTCAGAGCAGTGGCTCTTCACCAGGGATGGGTTAAGCACCCCCCAAAAAGCTTTGCTAAAAGGCAAAGATGCTTATAGGGGGCGTGCTGGAGGCAAGCAATTGATGATGTTCGCCTCTCATCAATGTTTCTATCTCTCTACCACCCTCCCTTCCTCGCTCTCTAAAAATTTATTTAAAAGAAACTAACTAGTTTCAAGTCTAATAAATAGTCCATGCCAGAAGATTCTAGCTTTATTTCCCAACATGTCAACAGGCCCAATGAAAGTACAACACTCCCTGAGGGAGAACAGTTTTTGGTATCAGAACTTGAAACAGAAAACAAAAAACGCTAATATAATAAAACATTTACCTCATTGTCCTGCTTCTCATCCCCAGACATATCATCATCTACATCACTACCTGTGCCTTCAATGGCAAGAATACCGTTCCGGATGGAGGGGATCATGTAGAGCTGCTGGATCACAGAATTCATGTAGCAGGTAGCACCGGCATTTTTCAGCCCCACGAAGCCTTTGGGAGGGCGGGGTCCCACAGGGGGCAGATATTCCCACTCAGTAAGTGCTTCACATGCTGAAAGGAGAGGAGAGATTCTTAGAGTATGGACACAACCATTTTATCCACTTTCAGCTCCATTAAGCTGATAAACGAACATCAGCAACAATTCCACTCCCACAGCCGCCCGAAGTGGCGCTCCGAGCCTGCATCTTACCCTCAACAAACCTAGGACACACAGCAACATGCTGGCACTATCCGGATTCTTACCCCTCACCTGCGAACCCACATTTTAGCAGGCGTTGCTTCTTCTAATGGCAGCCTCAGTAGCCTCAAGATTGTACGATGCTAATTCCTACATGCTACCTGTACTTTTAGCTTTATAGTTTAGTCATTATGAACTTTCCACTTTTGTATGTTTTTTAAAATGCCTTCAAAACGCGTGCTGGCATTAAAGGCTATATACACACATCAATATATTACAGAAGGACACGTTTTGGGTAGAGTAGCTACAGGTCTAACCTTTAAAGCAGTCAGTTTCATCAGAATTTCCTAAAACGTTATTTAAAACTACCTTCTATTCTGAAGTATAACATATCAAAAATAATAATGTTCTTCCAGGGACATAGAAAGGGAATGGACTGACTATTCTTGGGGGGGAAAGGGGTGTGGGAGATGCGGGAAGAGATTGGACAACAATCGTGCACCTATGGATGAGGACAGTGGGTGGGGAGTGAGGGCGGAGGGTGGGGCGGGAACTGGGAGGAGGGGAGTTATGGGGGGAAAAAAGAGGAACAAATGTAATAATCTGAACAATAAAGATTTAATAATAAAAAAAAAATCCAACCCCCCCAAAAAAATGATGTTCTTAAAAATTTACTGTAATCAATTATATCCTTGAACTTTGTAAATAGTGGTTTTCTCTTAAGGAAAAAAAAAAGGGCCTCTGTTGTGTTTGATTTTTTTATTCCTGCTTTTTAGGTCACTTTCTGTTGCCCTCATTCGTTTTGAGCTTCAGCACCGTATCTGTAAGATCTGGAGTCTGGAGTCTATTTCACCGGCTTCATAGGAGCATTAACTGAGGACATGAAGCGCACGAAAATGTTATCTTCTCCATTCCTAATCTTTCAAACCAGATTTCCTTAGCGCTCATATGGAAATAACATTAAAGAGCTGCTAAGTGAGGGCTTGGAAGGTTTCTACTGCATGAAATTTGCATTTTAAGTTTGAACTCTGGCTTTTATTTTGGCTACATATCACTCTGCAGTTTGGGTTTTATTCCAGATTTGATCGAGATGAAGTTTATTTTGCTCAGTAGTTACACTACACAGAGGAAGGCAGTTAACAAACATTTGAAAACTTACATTAAGGCTCCCTCCTCACTTATCATGGTCTTAAATTATACATCCATTTGCTAGAAAGGTTAAACTAAACCAGCTGCTGAAAGAAAAGGCTGAGTTGAAGATGGTTACTAAAAAACCAGGAAAACAGAATTTGCGTTCTCTTGTTATCACAACATTATGGAATACTTACTAGTTATTGCTGTGCCAATGTAATACATTTCAGTCAAAGACTCTACTATCTGCTTGAGATTCCTCACACAGCCAACAGCTAATGCTACAAGTAACTCAAAACCAGCGTTGATGGTAGCTGGTGAGCTGCAGACGGGGATGGCCTGCTCGGCGGGCAGCTCTCCGTTCCTCATGTACTGCAGGTACACATTGGATGCAGGGAAGATGAAGTCATCAATTAATTCCTAGGAGGGTCGAAAGGAAGATTGTGTATTACAATGACATAGTATCTACGTGTCATTATATATTTATGTTGTAGATGGAATTACTTGTCAGAACTCAAGACCTCATTACATCTCAAGAGAACTTATTTGGATTTTCTAATAAAAAGACCCCACTTTGTAACACAATGCACTACAATGAACAACCATACACAAGTTTGTCTCATTTTAGTCTGACAAAGTGAAGAATTCTGATTTTCCAAATAGAAAAATCAAATAGTGTTTATTTAACTTTATAAAATACATAGTAGCACTGAAATTTTACTTATATACAAAATTTAGAAGGCTACAATAGGACCAACACAACAGACTTACTTTAATGAGGCTAGCACCTCCCTTTTCACAACCGATATGGTACTTTTTCTCCGGGGTTTGAAAGGCCAGCAGCTCTTTTGTTACCCCCAGGTGGCCTTCCAAGATCGTCTCCTCAACACCTGTGTCACCTGTTCTCTTAACTTCATCCTGCCAAAAAAATCAATGAAAAAAATCAAACATCCAACTTATGAGAGGGAGGTAGCGAGGGAGGGAGGAGCTAGAACAAGAGAGGGCTGCACAGACATGCGGAAACCCCTTCACACCTGTCCATTCTAAGCCATTTCTCTTCAGAACTTTCTAGAAGTAGCTTTAGACGCTACCAAAGGCTAAAAGCTACAAATCTCTTCAGAAAGAAATTCCCATACAATTCTAAGTAAAAAGTATCAGGTCTTAAGAGGAAGAATTAAATTAAGCGCTTATCCTATCAGATTTATCAAGAATGCTTTTTAAAAGTTGAAGATTTGTAAAAAAGGTCCACGATTCCAAAATGAAAGGTGAATATCTGCTTACCAAGTCTCAAGTGAAACGAAACATTTCACAGAACTAGCTACGTATCCATCCTGTGATTACCGAGTTACTAATGTCCACCAATGCAGAGTACATTCGTCAGTCCTTTTTATTACTCTTTGGTATTTTTCATTTAACCCAAATGCTCAAAACTATAAACTATTAACCAACTACTCAACTTATTGATATGGTAAATGCAACTTACCCTAATTCTCTTCAGCCAATCAATTTCATTGTTGAGAAGAACTTCGGCGTTGGGTATATTAATGTTACTGTTGTAAGCATAATTCAGAAGGTGCCTCAGTAGAGTGAAGTAGTCACCCGAGTGTTTAGCTCTCTCCCTGGCTGTGCTCTGAAACAATAAAGCAGAATAATATGAATTCACGCGCCCCTGCTCAGAATCCACTTCTTAAATCTCACTTAACGAGATATCATATGGGAAATTACTCATCTTAATGACATGAACAGACCTCTCTAACTTCAATGCAATCGAACAGCATGACTTCCTGAGTGCCCCTCGTTTAAAGAACATTCCACACCGACAAGCATAAAAAATGTCTCACCCCCAAAACAGTGAAGAGCAGCGTGATGAAGAAAAGCAGAGGCCTGTGGCCCATGCAACACCTGGTGCACATCAGGAAGAACTGCTCCTGCGCCACCTGGCGGACAGTTCTGCAAGAAAAAGGTTTCACATTTAGTGTTTCATTTTCACGAAGGAAAAAACATTATAATCCTGGTCTCCCTGCGGTGGGTGGGGAATAAGAGGTAGAGAAAGAGTAAAAATACAAGCATACAAGGTAATACCCCCTTAAGCCAGCAACATACATACAGGAATTTAGGTTGTGTGTCAAGAACTGTACCCTCAAATTGCCACTGCAGAGTTTGAAGGTGCCTTTTAACACCTGTCCCTTGGAAAAGACAAGAAATACTCCTCTAGACAGGAAATAGGCCACAGTGAGCCTCACGCAGCTGTGGTGTGAGGTGAGCTTAGAACCGAAAGCGTGGCTCACTGTAAAGAACCTGACAGCACACGCTGCGTGCACTCACCCCCTCCTGGGGGTTCTGAGGTTTCTGAAACCCCACAGGGTCCTATAAGGCAGATGGATTTGAGACACTGTAGGTTGATTCCGGTGGAACCCGTGCTCATTGAAGTCAGGAGGACCAATTTTCTGGGGAGAAATAAGGTGGTGAAGGCCTGGGGTAGGATGGGATCTGGGTGGAGGGGGACAAT
>NW_005370552.1:2085004-2134421 GCF_000412655.1 Myotis brandtii | reverse complement strand
GGGAGTGGGGCGGTGGGGAACATCTGTAATGCGCTCAATAATAAATATAAAAAAAAACAATGTCTGATTAAATACTTTTCAAATGCAAACGAGGGCCAATAGTTGGTTTTTATTCTCAGTGTAAAATACAGAAGTTCTTACCATAACCCTGCCTTCTGAATATCATACTGAATTAACAACTTAAATAAAAAACAAACACCTTGTAGCTAGGTATTCAAGATGGGAGACTAATGCTCTACTCAATTTAAAATCTTGTAAACTAGACTTTTAAAACGGGCTAAAATATATACCTGTTAGGTAAAACGAAATTCTGAAATCAGAGAAAAATTAATTTCACTTTGTGAATGTTGGCGTTTTGCAAAGACTAGAACCAAACAAATATGGGTCTAAGCAAAACACGCTTCAATAACATTTTCCTAAATATTTATATGCTACAGAGACAATACAGTTTTGGTTTCTGGGATCCATTTTGTCAGCATAAATGACCTCTGCACACAAACTCACATCAAGTTTCTTACAGCGAAAAGGAACTTACTTGCTGTGACAGTGCAACAGTAAGTCAATAATGAACGTCTGCCAAGCCTTTTCTTTGCTAAGAGCATCTAAGGCCGTTGGAATCAAGGCAAAACACAACGTCATCACTTCCAACGCTTCGCAGCAAACCTGCTCGTCTTCCAAGTCCAGCTCGTTGCCCACGTTGGACTGTAAAATGATAGGGTAAGTCATCTAGAAATGCATTTAAGGAAAAGTTCATACACAGCTTCAAGCCAGCGTGCAGCCCGTCCCTACTCACTCACACCATCTGGCCTCAGCCGCCATCTGCAGCTCTTGGAATAGTAGGGAAATGACTACAGCAGACAACAGAGTCTAATTCCAGTGTTTCCCCTTCCCAGGGAGCTGCGGGAGCGCGGGCCACACCACCTGCTTCTGCCCGCTGGACTCCTAGAGACCTTCTGAGTCGTGTTCTTGGGCACCAACAGCCATTCCTTCCTAGAGAACCACTCTGTCCCGCAGTTAGGGAACCCTGACCAGTCCCACCCCGTACGCACCTGCAGTGCCATTTTACTCTAAAGCAACTCTTAGATAAATAAATGTTAAGGAAGGTTTTCCAACCTACAATACGTCTGGGTAGGTAGTTAATAAATTCTAATCTGACTGTATAAGAAATTCACAATTGCAGCACATGCCTGGAAAAGAAAAAGCACTCAAACATTAGCTGAATGAATCAGCCATGTACCATATGGTACCATATATGTACTACAGGACACCAACATGCATCCCGGGCAAATCAGGGTTACATTGGCCACAAAAGGGAAGATCTACAGTGACGGCAATCCTACAGCTTAATGTCCCTTCGAAACACGCGGCTCTGGCCGGTGGTGCTCAGTGGGTCGGGGCGTCAACCCACACACCGAAAGGTGGCAGGTGCGATCCTGGGTTGGGGCGTGTACGGGAGGCAACCTATCAATGTTTCTCTCTCCCTCCACCCCTCTCTAACAAATACATAATTATAAAAAATAAATATGAAGAAGTGGCTATCAGGGACAGGGATATATGACAGAAAAATCAGAGTCAAACACCACCTTTCTTATGTAAATAATTTGCTCAACCTAAGGGAGGTTGGAGGTGATGCCTGACTGGCTGACACTCTTGCTACTTCTGACCACTCTCAGAGAATGGAAAATACTTAAATGCTATAACACAACTGACGGCCGGCTAAACCCAAATCTCCACAGGACAGGAAGGTGGTGAGGAAGAATAGTGAGGATGGAAGCCATCAAATTCAGTATTAACATTTATTTAAAAGAGATCGATTTCTGTGATAGCTCTTACCTTCTCATAAATTTTAGTGATTTCTTCATTCGGGCTAAATACCAGCTGTAGAGCCCCGCACCCGGAGGCCCAGATGATTTTCTGAATTGCTCTAATCACGCATATGTCAGGCATGTATCTTGAAGCCTGCGAGACAGGGAGGAATGACAACAGTAGGAAGCATGTGAGCGGAATAAGCACTGAAAAAGCAGACATGTTTCTTCTCGGGAAGGAGGAGGAACCCATTGTGTTCAGGTTCCCACGTGGCCTTGCGGCACCACGCAGTACACCTCCAAGTTACCGCCTGGCCTCATACAACTCCCAGAAGAACCGCAAAAAGACTACAGGGGTGCTTCCACCATCCCTCGCCTCATGGCCACACAGACACTTGTCCAGAATGTTCACAGCAGCTTCACGCAGGACCAAAAAGGGGGAACAATCCAGATGGCCTTCGCCAAGTAGATGGACAAACACCATGTGGAATATTCACCAGGGGACGCCACTCCACAATAAAAAGGGATGGACTAATGGCTCCCACAGCGCAGACAGCTTCCAGCCATTATTCAGCGTGAAAGAAGCCAGACATAAAGGAACCCCCCGTTTGCTCCCACCTGTATGAAATTCTAGAAACAGAAAACTAGTATATGGTGACAGAAGCTCAGCGGTCACGTGGGCCAGGGGTGGAGGGAGAATGGACCGCACAGGGGCACCCAGAGAGAGTGATGGGATCACGTGCCTGTGGTTTCACACACAGAGGCGTTTGTCAAAATTCACTGAATTACAGCCCGGCCGGCGTGGCTCAGTGGTTGAGTGTCGACCTATGAACCAGGAGGTCACGGTTTGATTCAGGTCAGGCACAGGCCCGGATTGCGGGCTCCATCCCCAGTGTGGGGCGTGCAGGAGGCAGCTGATCCATGATTCCCTCTCACCATGGATGTTTCTCTCTCTCCCTTCTCCTCTCTCTATAAAATCAATAAAAGCATATTTAAAAATACAATTCACTGAATCAGAAACTGTAAAAGCACGCTATTTACTGTACATAAAGCACCGACATTACTAGTAGACAAAGCTGATGTTAAGGGAGCTTCATCTAGTCTAAGACAGTGACTAAAGCGAGCAGTGAGCAGGCCCAGGAAATGCAAGCCCTAACTGGTGACAAGGGTTCATTCTGAATGAACAGAGGGGCGAAGGTAGAACCCCCCCCAAAAACACCCCGGGAGGCCAGAGCTTGAGCAGCCGAGCACCCACCTCGTCGGAGACCTGCTGGGCCAGGCGGATGGCCACGTTTCTGAGCATGCACTCGGACGACGGGTTTGGGATGCTCTGCAGCGCGCTCTGCAGCACCACGGCCTGGTCGTGCGTGACTTGGTTGACCTGCAAAAGGCAACCGTTAACCAGACTCGCTTGTTCCTCGCCCATCACACTCCCTCGGGATGACCCCCTTCCACAGACACCACCCCACGGCGCCAACCGGGGGGGCTGCTTCTTTCTTATGCGTGAGAGTGCCACCCCCCCTCCGACTCCCCCACTCCAAACCCATCCAGCTCCTGCCCCAGCTCTGGGCTCAGCATCACTGTAAGGGTGAGGGTGAGGCAGTGAACTGAACCGACAGGCGGCAGCCCTAGCTAGAGACCCTGTAAACTGCTCCACATCTTTCCCACGCACGCTCCTGGGCAGACCTGCTCCTGGGCCCTGATGACCAAATTCTTCTTTGAAAAGGAGAAAAATTAAGAAAAATCAGTAACAGAATAGAAGTGCAAAAATATGAAAGGTATCAGTGTTTTACTTAATAGAATAACCACGTTTTTAAACCCACAAGAAAAAGATGACTTTGAAGGAGTTCTTTTCAGGCAATTCTGACTGCTGTTCAAGCTGTACTGTCCCTTCTCCACAGTTTAAGTAGAACCATTATGTACCTTCGTACGCACATGGCCCATTTTCGGAATAAATGCTGTAAAGGGGACAAGTGAGGGGAAGCATGGAACTGCCTCCTGTGCATGCCATTAAGCACCTGCACCAGGGACTGTGATGAGAACGTGTTAGCTAATCCAGAACCACGCTTTCTATCCTCACAAACATGGGATCAAAAAATGTAAGACTTAGGCCATGTGAGGCTAATGAAAAATTTCTAAAATATACAAAAGTGGAGAGAATAGTATTAAGAACGCCCATGTGCCTATTGGCAAGCACCAAAAATTATTAACAAAGGACCAAAATTGTTTAACTATGCCCCTTCCTTGCTTTCTATCCCCTCCCCAGCCCAGACCAGCCCAGGATATATTTTGAAAATAAATCCTGGATATATAATTTCATTTCTATTTCAGCAACTACTTAAAAAAAAAAAAAAGGGTGGTGGTGGTGGGAAATAGTCCTTTTAAACATAACCACGGTACCATTATCACACCCAAAACAATTATAAGTGCTATTATCTCAATTATATGTGACATTATAATATCACATATCTAATCAACATTCCAACCTCCCTGATTAAAACCTAAGCCACTTAAAAAAAAGAATATATTCCTGATGTCTTTATCTACTATCAGTAACTTAGCAAATCATCACGTATGATGCATATAACTCCCAATTTTAGTCAGTATTAAATGCATCGTTACACCTCTAATAAACAGGCATTAAATTCTGGCAAATCGTGAGAACTTTTGGTGGCAACAGGCTAAATCAATTACAACTTTTTTATTCCCATTGGTGTCTTTAATGCAGGGCAAATACAAGTCCATAAGAAACTCATATGGAGACTTTATTAGGTTTAAAAGAACTGAAAGTCAAACAGGATTTAAGGGGGCACTGAAGAACTAGCCTCTCCAAGTATAGTGAGTGAAAAGCATTTGCACTTTTAATACAAATAAACTTTAACAGAAAAAGCCCCTAAAATAATGCATCACTGGAAAGGAACCTGAGATAGTTTACCTTTGAACTTTATACTTAAGTGTTGCTCAGAAGTTAAACTTTTAAAAATGACCATCTATTATTATTAGAAGACTAGAGGCCTGGTGCATGCAATTCATGCACGGTGGGTGAGACTGCTGGCTCCTAACTGCTCGCCTGTCTGCCGGCCTGGTTGCCCCCTAACTGTCTGGAAGATGTCTGGTCACCCGGTCTAATTATAATTAGCGCATTACCCTTTTATTAGTATAGATTTTTAAAAAGCCCATATTACCGATGTCAAAGGATTCACGCCTTCTACACCCGGCTGAAACGCTTCCGCCACAGCGCGAACGTGGCCGTAGCCAATGGCAGTCAGCAACAGCTTGGCTATTTTCAGAGCATTGAGGTAGGCACCCCTGCGAGTTTCCATGTCTGCATTGGGCAGGAAGTTGTTTCTGGTCAGCATACTCAGGACTAGGGGCAGGCCACCGCTTTTCAAGAAGTGAAACTGGAAATCAGAGGAGTCTTCAGCCAGAGGCGCACCAGCAGGCATGAGCAAGGCATAGACCACCTGGGAAAGAAAGGGAAGAGGCCTGTGTTCAAGGTCTTGGAAAGATAACGCCGATTCCCCTATGGCCACGGCTAAGAAACTTTTCTGAGTTAGCATAGAAAGGTCAAATGTGAAGAACGCGGGGAAAATTCAAAAGGAAAAAGCGAACCTCTGTCAGGTATAGCACTTGGGAAGCGGAAGGACCAAAGAAAAGCGAGTCAAGAGATGGGCTAAGGCTGCTGTCTCCAAGCTTCGCGTGGTCTAAGCAAATCGCTCTCAGTTTTTCTATTGTTGTGCTATCTGCGAAAAGGAGAGAGACACAGGCTAAGACAAAACATCCGTCATGCACGCATAAGCAGTTCACTTTTGATATTTTGAAGACTTTAGTATGATGTAACAATCAGTTCAGTTATAGGCTCCAACTTCACAAGACATAACCAGATCTGGATTAAAGAATGGCTAAGTAAGTAAATAAACAAACCAGGGCTCTTTCATCAGCCAACCAAACCCCAGTAAGGAAGCAGGCTCCTCCTACTCAGACTTCAAATCAACATGTCCTCCAGCCCCCCCTCCAGCCACTGGAGACTGAAAAAAAACACAAGACACTTCAAAAGGAAGTTCTTAATGAAAATAACAAAAAGGAAAAAATGGCAAGCTCTTCCCTCCAACTGAGCCCACAACCCAGGCATGTGCCCTGACTGGAAATCCAACAATGACTTCCTGGTGCATAGGTTGATGCTCAACCACTGGACCACACCAGCCAGGACCCCTGCTTCCTTTGAGTGTTGAGTGTATGTGTGTAGCAACCAAGCGACAGAAAAGAAGCTAACATTTGCTGAATACTGATTACGTCCCAGTCACCAGACCATATATCAAATAGTTATTATTGTTAGCTCCGTTTTGCATACCAGGATTTGAACTAGTCTGGTTGAGTCCAAAGTCTCTGATCTAAATACTATAGTACAGTCATTACTGGCCTTTTCGAAGCTGGCTATTTCAAATCTAGGCCTATACTTTGATTATATAAAATATGGAAAGAAAAATAAAAGAAGCGCCCTCAAGTTTCCCTGCTTGGAGCTGCCTGGCCAGAGCTCACTGTTGCCACCTGGTGGCATTATGCTCTTAAAAATAAGACCAGGGATTCTGGAGTCCTGGGGCAAGCATCAAGCTGGTGGCTGGAGGGTATTGGAAAATGGCATTACAATGAGGCGGGATTCAATAAATGGGCTAATGCGAGACCATACAATCCCTGTGGATGGCGATGTAAAAGAAGCTCTAGGCTTCTGGAGAACCTGTACAATGACAGGGTGTTGCCCGAAAGTGAGCAGAGCACTGGCCCTGTCCATGAATTCTATCTGAAAGAGGTTTTGTTTTGTTTTGTTGTGGTTTTTTTTTTTTTTGGGGGGGGAGGGAGAACCACCCACTCCCAGGCTTTGCAAAATCAGGCAGTTGACTGAAGATCGCCAACTCCTGCTCTGGCCTATGCTGTAAGGCGTGTTCCATCTACGAACAGAAGTTGCTAATACATCCTGTTATTGGCCAGCATGTACTTTATCAGCAGTATTTTTAGTTTTGTTTTTTGTTAATCTTACCTGGTGGCATAAGTTTCATAAGCACTCTTGCACCATCTCTAAGAGATGGCATATTTAGGCTGCTACCTAAGTCTGCAACTTGCCAAAGGAAAGAGATGTATCTGGGATGCAGTGACATTATCTAGAATACAAAACACACAAAACGTTCACCTGTAAATTACACCTCCCCAGGAAGGCCCAATACATTTGTTTGTTAACTGCCGCACTTCTGCTTATGCCATTTCTAGTCTTTAAAACAGTCTGCCTTCCCCTCTTCCCACCTTTACAAATCCTTCAAGAAATACACTGTCCAAGCCGCCTCCAATAATTGCTACGTGAGTTCTTTTTTACTATTTTGTTAAACGATTTCTCTCATATATCAGAGGGATCCACTCTAAAGTTCACTGTTAACTATAAAGCTGTTTGATATTTAGGCACAGTAAATTACAAGCTCCTCCAGGAAAAAAACCACCCTATTCAATATAGGTCTTTATTCTCCAAGAGGCTAGCACAGTGCCTGGCATACAGTAACTCAAAGCTACTCACCACCCCGGGCAAACAGCTTTCCACTTCTGGGTTGGGCCCATCGCTGTAATGGTTACCATGGTTTCCAGGAGATCCAGTTGAGGAATCAGAAGAGCTATCAGGGCTCGAAGGCATATTGGAACTTATTTGTGTAAGCTTGGCTGTAATTAGCTGCAAATGACATAGTATTTAGTATCAAAGACAAGGAAAACACACAAGACTTAAGTCAGTAACACACCAACAAAAACCTACATGCTATGTTTTTTCTAAGTGTTGTCTAAAATAGCCATACGATTAGTTTTTAGAAAGCCTTTCCTCTACCTACATTGTAATATCGATGCCTGTTTTATTTAATGTTATAATTCCAACACCTAATACAGAGCCTCACACATAACAGATGCTCAATTCACATTTACTGAATGAAATGTTGACTGCGGAAATAAAGATAGCCTCGGCTTTGATTTTCTTGAAAAGTTTGGTATTCATAGATACTTACCGATTTATCCTTTAAGTTCAATTGTCCAATCAACTTTCTATCATCTGCAGGATCTATCAGTTCCCCGCCCACGAAGAGCTCGATTTTTGTATGGGCTACGTTGGCTTTAATGCGATTGAGAATGCACCGCCGCACGGAACCGATCGTGTCATTTGTGTGGGACCACACGTCCAGGTCATCAACCTGTCTGCCCTGGTTCGGAAACCGGACTATAAAAGAGAGGTGTTTACCACGGAAAGCTCTGGGGGAACAAGAGAGAAAACATCGTCACATTCAGCAACTTGCAAATCTTCTTGCAAAGAAAATAAAGCTACAAATCTAATATTGACTATTTTTTTAATTAAACCAGAGAAAGTGAGTTAAGGCTAGTTATTTTTAGGGTCTTGAACATAAAAACTTACTGCTCCTTTGAACTACAAATACTGTAAGTGATCTTAAAAACACAACATTCCATTGTTGCTACTCTTGTACCTATGGTTGCAGAAAATGAAGCATCTAGTTTATAAGAAATTAACACAGAGACATGAGTAAACATGTAACTTATTTTAATGCTATAAAGCCCAACTCACTGGGACTTTGCAAATGTGGAAGGTAACTTTATCTTGAGAGCACCAACAAAAATGCTAAGGTGTTCATTTTTTCTGAAGAACTCTTAATATCAGAATTCATCCCCTCAAAATGATGTTTATATTAGTATAAATATTATTGCAGATAAGATACAAAAAGTAAAAATAAGGAGCCGTTGTAAATAATTTCATGATTAACAAAGAGAACGATTTCATAAAGAGAAATCTTTTAAAATAAACACTGATGACACTCATTCTATAAACATCTCTAAATAATAAATACTATTTGATTTACTAAATGGTGAGACCATAAAAGAACTGGTG
Source organism: Myotis brandtii (assembly GCF_000412655.1). Classification (NCBI taxonomy): domain Eukaryota; kingdom Metazoa; phylum Chordata; class Mammalia; order Chiroptera; family Vespertilionidae; genus Myotis; species Myotis brandtii. The sequence goes on along the minus strand of NW_005370552.1, from coordinate 2,125,691 downwards.
GTAGACTGCTTGGAAATGTTCTTGCTATTCTGGCTCTCTGTCAAAGCACCTTTTAAAAGTCCTTTCCAATTACTCTCTCATCTTACTATGCCATTATTTTTAACGGAGTAAATGAATGGCATCAAAACACTTTAACTGTGAAATAGTCCTGCAACACTTACCAGAAAATAAGTCATTGGCAAAAATAAACAAACAAGAGAGCAAACTTGACGAGTGAGAACGCGAACAAAAAACTAAAACAGAAAACAGATCCCGAAAAACAAAAAGAGGTCTAGGATTAACCAAAGATTTTAAAAGATGCAAATAATGTTCTTCATGGTCAAGATCCCAACGCTTTCTTCTGGTACATTGATTTGAGAGAAAGAGAGACATCAATGCGAGAAGAAACATTGATCCGTTGCCTCCTGCGTGGACCCCATCAGGGGACTGACCCAACCCTGAGAAGCGCCCTGACCGGGAGTCGAACAGCAACCTTTTGGTGCACGGGACGACACTCAACAGCTGAGCCACACTGGCTAGGAAATACCAAGGCATTAAGCAACAGCACTGGTGGATCACTTTGTCACTAACCTTGACATGGGCAGAATTGTTCTTTCCTCGTGGTAATCGCTGTCACACTCATTTATGTACTCCCTCAGCACGGTTAGCACTCGAACCATCCGAACAGCTTCCTGTCTTGCACAATTAATACTGTCCTTGTCACCATCCAACACACACAGCGTGTCATAGGAGGCTTTCAAACGATCAAAGCAAGACTGAATGAAGTCTTCATGGATCACCACCTACAAATAACGGGTCAAATATGACAGTTCAAGTTGCTTTGAAATGTAAAAATTAAAGGCACACATAAAACTTTATTCCAATCAAAGATGGCAACAACTCATTTAAGGGTAGCCGTCAATTAACCATGATCATCTTTAGCCAAGGAGTCTATACTGATAATAAAATATGCTATGCATTGTCAAAGGAAGCAAGAGTCATATAAGCATAAATTAGATACTCAAAAAGAAAACTTCAGGATTAGGTGTTAGAATCAAAAGAAATTCAGTCACAATCTCTTGCCATAATCATACTCAAAATGATCACTTCACGATAATTATTAGGACAAGATTCATTTAGACAGCATTTTATACGAGAGAAATAGGGACCAAATATTTTAGGTATATTTATAAGAGTTGAAACAAAAGAATTCCTAGTTAATCCTAAATTAAAGTTCTTTAAAGGAAAAAGAGTTCTTCAACCAGAGTTTCAATTTGTGTATGTTTGAATGTACGTCAGTCCTCACCTGATTGACCTGTAGCCTTGGCCCCAGGTTTGTGTATATCTCTTTAAGGAGATCTATAGCTCTGCTGGCAATATCGTCATTGCTCTGAATCACAACCTAGGATCAAAAAGATATCTTAGTTGGCCATTTCAATTCAAACCATCCCCTCAGCTATTTTTCATATAGTATTCAATAATTTCAGGATACACCGACTTCGATAATCAAGAAAACCAAGTACAATTAAGTGAGAAAACAGACCAAAATAAAGAAGATAAAGGCAAGTCTTTGAATAAAGAAATTTGTTGAAGGGAAGACTCATTTTCCTAAGGACATCATACGTTTTAATCAAGACCATTGTTTTTATTGACATACAATATATATTAGTTTCAGGTGTACATTAGTGACTATTTGTATAGATTACGAAATGACCGCCACGGTTAAGTCTAGTTACCATTTGTCCCCAAAGTTATTACAACACTGACTGTATTCCCTGTGCTGTACGTGAAATCCCCAGGACTTCTACCTGGAAGGTTGTACCTCTTAATCCCCTTTACCTATTTCACCTGCCCCAAGTAACTTCTTCAGATCTTTATCATTCACCTCATTATGCCAGTGGCATTGAAATTAGATGCAGAAGTCTGGGGCTCTGAGGAGGTGACTTAGGGCTGAGCCCTGTAACAGGCTTGGGGAAGGGACTGAGGAGAAAAAGTACACAGGCTTTCCTTCCGCGCTTCAACTAGTTTTACGTTGTGGAGTAGTGTGTACATTTTTATTTAAAAAAAGGGTTTCTGCTGTTTAAAAAAATGCTGAAAACAGGTCAACCATAACTGAAAAATTTAACTATTTAAAAATGTTGCAAACCCCTAGCTTAATCCAAAAATCTAAATAATCAAATACCACAATAAAGAGCTTAGGCTAGTTTGCAGAAAAAGATTCCATGTAAAAATTATATATACACACTGCTGTGACCAGGTCAGGTTTTTAAAGGCAGGAATGATAAATTAACAGCACACTGTGACAACATGCAGGAACCTGGGGGGTATCACGCTCAGTGAAGTAAGTCAGCTGGACAAAGACAGATACCACGTGATCTCACTTGCATGGGGAATCTAAAACAACAAATTAAGAACCCGAACTCATAGATACAGAGATCAGATTGGTGGCTGCCAGAGGTGCCAGGTGGGTAAAATGGGTGAAGGTGGTCAAAAGGTACAAACTCCCAGCTATAAAATAGCCAAGTCTTGGGATGTAATGTACGGCATGCTGACAAGTTAGTAATACCGAGTGAATATTTGAAAGTTGCTAAGAGAGTAAATCTTTTTTTCCCCCTTTATGATTAAGATGAGCTATCACTACCTCCTGGGACAAGCGCCAGGGAAGACACAGACATGTCATCTACATGCAGAATTGGGGCTCCTTCCCTATTGGAAAAGCTCCATCACATACATGTTTCACTTACCCTCCAAAGGTAGTCTAACCCTATCAACTCCAGGTCATCCATCATGTACGCTCTCCTCTTTGCTACCAGTTTTCCTTCTCGACAATTCACAGCTTTGAAGAATCGCTCAAAACATTTCATGCCGTTTTCCGTTAGGAGGGAAGGGTCGAGCTGGAGCACATTGCTTTCGAAGAAGTCCTTGTTGATGTCAGGGTCCAAGTCCGGCTCATCCCCCATCAGCTTGGAGTACCACTTGAAGCAGGCCTCGCGGTCGCACAGGTACACGGCGTTCTCGGCCAGGCACTTCCAGATCTGCTTCGCCTGTGGGGCGCACAGCCATAGCTGGCCGTCCTTCAGCAAGAATCTTGGAAAAACGGAAAAAACGAGCCATCAGAGCTACAGCGTGTTTACCCCAAGATGCAATCTATAGATATCTATACATATAGGCAATCTATACATAAAGTCATTGAAAACCAAACACCACTGAGCAAACTCAGCCTGCTACTACGTTTAGCTTTGGCTTAAGGAACCCCATCCGAGTAACATTAGCACGTGACTCGGGACGGCCTCTGCCAGCGCTGCTGGGGTGCACAAGGCACCGGAGGACCCCAGCATTCTTTCGGGTGCTGGTCCAGCAGCCCTTTGCCCCCACTTCCTGAGTGTCTCTGACGCCATTACGGTCAGTTTGGTTCTCTAGCGGGTTGTCTCAAAAGATGGCAACTTGCGCTTAAGAACAGAATTCTGTATAAAAGTTTAAAACGTGTTCTCTTCAAGCACTGCAAAGAAGAAGAGTTAAAACTCAGACAACAATTCTGAATGTTTAATGAACAAACACATGGGGAGATGTCCTGTGACTTTCAGGCAATGATTTCCGCATGGGAAAAGGCCACCTAAAAAAGACCCCAGCGACACCTCGTATGAAGCTGGCTTTCTCATCTGTGTCTTACATAGAGCCACAGTGATTGATTGACACAAACCTCAGGAAGTTCAGCCGCTCTTGGACTTCTTGAACGTGACTGTATCTACTTCCCAGCCTTACAGTTTGTGGGTCATAGTCCTCATGGTCTGCAAATTAAAAGAAAATCATGTATGACGTATTCCGACACCCACATCACTGAGACTTTAACCAAAGAAAATGACATCACTTACAAAGTCATTAACTTGACATTAAAAGGCATCGTGAAGTTTACTAATTATTGGTGATTTTGAGTCAGCTCCTATTTTCCCCACAAAAATAAATTTTCCTTATACATAACCAAAAGGATCTGTTAAATGTGCTATAAAAAGAATTACTGACCAGGTTTCTCTTCGTAACTGCTCATCTGTGGGGAGCTACTTTGCGACTATGTAATTTGTCTTGTTTCTTTGCCCCCTAGTTTTAGCATCCCCCCCCCCCCCCGCCCCTTTTATTCAGGTGGCAGCACTTTACCAAGACCTGGGACCCAAATGATGAAGAAAAGTAAATAAGAAAGATCCCTCTATGCTAAACGGGAATGGAGAGGCCCATACTTCGTTATAAAAAAGCTTCCTGGCTGTGAAAACAAAGATGGTGGTGCGTTTCCTTGTAAACATTCAGCTCCAAACAAATCCTGTGATTAGTGAGCGGGCAAATGAAGACTGAGCCACACGGCCCGGGCAAGACGGCCCATTTTTGAATCATGCTGCCCAGCCATTAGAGATCCCACTGAAAACAGGAAAAAGTAGATGAGACTAAATTAACTCGTGTCTCTGGCCAAGGCTAACATAAATTGGTTCTTGTCATTACAAACTGCCAAACTGTCTAGAATCCATTTCAGAACTCATGAGAAAAGGTCACTTTTAAGAAGCATCTGTAATTGATACACAATTCAAATACCATAAAACCTAGCCACTTAATATGTGTAACCCAATGGTTTTTAGTATAGTCAAAGCTACAAGATTTGAGTATCACCACCTACCCTCAGTCTACAAGATTCCCCATCATCTCAAAAAGAGACTCACATTTCATATAAATGGAATCTTAAAATATGTGGTCTTCTGTGACTGGCTTTCTTCTACTTAGGCTAACGTTTTTCAGGGTTCAGGCATGTTGTAACATTCTAAATAGCCTTCCACTGTATGCATTTACAACATATTGTTCATCCATTCATCAAATGATGGACACTTAGGTTATTTCCACTTTTCTGGCTAACATTCACGTTCAAGATTTCGCATGGAACTATGTTTTCATTTCACCTGGGTATATAAATTACCTGGGAGTAAACTGTATGATCAATTCTGTTTACCACTTGGAGGAATTGCCAACCTGTATACCAAGGTGGCTGCACCACTTTACAATCCCGCAAACAACGTACAAAAGCTCCAACTTCTCCTCATTCTTGCCAACACCTGCTGTTGTTTCATTTGTCATCCTCGTAGGTGTACAGTTTCTCACTGTGGTTGTAATTTGCATTTCCCCAGTAACTAACGAAATCCAGCATCTTTTTATGCACCAAATGGCCATGTGCTTATCTTTGGAGAAATGTCTACACAGATCCTCTGCTGTTTCTTAATTGGGTTGTTTTTTAACTGTTGAACTGTAAGAGTTCTTATATATTCTGGATACAAGTCCCTTACCAGATACATAATCTGTAGATATTTTCTCCCATTCTTGGGTTATCATTTTACTTTGATTGTATCATTTGCAGAAGTTTTAAATTTCGATGTAGTTCAATATATCACGTTTTCTCCCCTAAAAATGTTGCTTTGCCTAACCCAAGGCCACAAAGATTTATTCCTATGTTTTTTCCTAAGAGTTTTAAAGTTTTAAGGTCTATGGCAATCCTACCAATGAGTTAAAATTTGAGTGAAAACAGAAAGGTGGTTTTATCCTGTGTTGTATTCACATAAAAAGACTTTAAAAGAACAACTTGGTAAGCACCAGTGCCTGAAGGCACTAGTAGTAAGAACACATGAGTAAATGTTAAGGATTTTAGTAAGTTTATTACTTTAGCTAAATAATGTTAAAAGAGGAGGTAGAATCAGCTGACTATACCACTGAGAAATGTTTTCTTCCAAAGATGAAGATGCTAGTGGTGAAATATGGGCAGGATAGTAATATTGGTGAGATAGTTATCAGAAATTGAGAATATCAGCGAATTGTGGAAGCTGATGTTAGCCCTCAATTTCACTTATGTTTATCTGAGTTTTATATAGGAATGTATATAGATGTTAAGCAAAGCTCTCATGTTTCATAGGCATATTGGGATTTTACACAATGCAAAGAGTCTACCCAATATACTCTTCAAATAATGAGCATTAAAAACACCCTCATTTTAACCAGTTAACTGCCACGATATTTTGAATTTAATTAAAAAAGACCCGCCGCTTGCGTCTATAGACTAAGTGTACAAATATATTATCGGCCCTAACCGGTTTGGCTCAGTGGATAGAGTTGGCCTGCGGACTGAAGAGTCCCAGGGTTGAATCTGGTCAAGGGCATGTACCTTGGTTGCGGGCACATCCTCAGTAGGGGGTGTGCAGGAGGCAGCTGATCAATGTTTCTCTCTCATTGATGTTTCTAACTCTCTATCCCTCTCCCTTCCTCTCTGTAAAAATCAATAAAATATATTTTAAAAATATGTATTATCGGCTTCTGCAAAGTCTACTATAAAATGTCAAGAAATGGTATGTTCAGTAACCATCATGTTCAATTCTACCTCCAACATTGGTTATATACCGTTTCCTTTCCATGGCTATGGGAACAAACTTGAGCCTATAGGACAGTTTCTGTGTGGGTTTTTTTGGGGTGTGTGTGTGCTATGAATATGGCATAAGAGAGAGAAATATGTACTAAGAATACCTCTGAACTCCAGCACACAGACTCTAATACAACTGTCAGAGGGCAAAAGGGCATTGAAACGGAGCTCCACCGATGGCGGCACTTACAAACTGGCTGTTACAAAAACAGGAAACTCAACAGTGACATGTTTAAGCAACTTCACACTTTGAAACCCATGTAAACATGTGGATTCTTGTAGCCTTGCATCTCCCTACTTGCGAATTTTTAATTCATAAATCGAGGCACTTAATGGAACACAGACTTAGACAAAAAAATTTTCCTGGAAAGATAATGGTGGTGGTATTAAGGACACAAAGGATGAAAATGAGTCAAGTATGTACCCAAGAAGGCAATAAACAATTGTAGGACAGGTGCTCACAGCCTCCAGGCAGGGAAGGAAAAAAGCTTAACAAGGAGAGTGGGGCAGGCAGACGAAAGAGCCTTGAAAGGCTGGCCGGGAGGTTAAGAGCGTGTAAGAGTTAAGAGGAAAGTGAAAGTGGGTCATAAGCTAAGAAAGGAACACAAAATATATCCGTTGTCATTTTGAAGGTAATTAATGCTGACCCCGCCCCTAGCTGGGAAGGGAAGTTGCTGTCATTTCCCATAATTCCCGCTAGCTTGTAGTACATACCTCTAGCATACAGTCTCATGCTTTCCATGTAAGTTGCAAGATTTTCTGCTACCAAAGTAACTAGGGCATGATTGTGCTGAAGTTGATTGATTAAGTCATGGCGATAAAATACATGGGGACTTCGCTGAGTTTGACTGAAACGAGAAGAACTTAACAATATAATTAGGCAATTAATTCTGTTGGAATCAAAAGAGCTTATATACTCAATTCTTAGCTACTAACTGAAAAACTTCAAATGGGTTCTTTCATAATAGAAGCGTACTTTTGGCCATTTAACTTTAGTGGCAAGCAATTTAAAAGAAAACAATGCCTCAAAAAATAAAACATAGCATTATTATTTTACACACACACAAAATACATTAATATTCTCCACTACCACACCAATGGGCGTTTACTTTAATAACCGATTTCTACTTCCATGTTATACTAGTGCCAAAGCACTTAAGTTTGCATAACTATTTGCAGAATTATAAAATAGAAACACTCCTTGCCAGATTAGCACCACAAAAATTATGCTGTAATTACAGTAAAGAATTTAAATTTTCTCCACTGTTTACTCCTATAGTTTTTGTAATTTCATAGTATTTTTCTAGCCTTAAAAAAAACAACACACAGCAGAAGACAAAGTTCAAGTGTTAAAACCAAAACACGTGGCCTTTTCTGTATTAGGCATAATTGTAATAATCGAGAGTTGTAAAAGATCTTGGCAATCATTTAATTTTATACGTATAAGAAAATACATTTCTTTCGTTTAGAGAATCTTGACAAAATGATATGACTGTTTGGCTACAAGGGTCATAACCCAGGAATCCTGATTCCACTGTGAATACGCTCTGCATTACACCCAGCTCTCTTTTTCCCACCTTTTCCTTTTTCATGTTATCAGTTCCAACTCTATAACCAAACAATACAAGGACAAATTATTTCAGAAACCACAATTTAGCAAGTGAGGTAATATATTTATAAGGGGCAGACACCGGGCAGGAAGGGACACGGGCAGGAAGGAAAAACTGAAATGAGAGATGAAACTGACGCAGCACAAGCCATGAAACTGCCCGGCTCACTTGCTGGAAGGAAGAGGGAATTCTGAACCCAGAACCTGAAGGCAGTATTGTCTTGCTTGTGATACGTATCACTTAACTGTAGCTTACTTCCTCATCAGTAAAATCAAGGAGGTGGTTATGATAAAGGAATCTTTTCTTCCAAATAAACTCTTCTCTCAGCCGATTGGCCCAGTCTAATTTTCTTGTTTGCTTCTACCAGCTGATAATGCTGCTGTTTCTTTTCAAAAGCCATCAATGAAAATGCTGAAATGTTCTGTTAAAAGCCTTACCTCAAATTCTGAGGTGCCTCCCCAAACAAACTACAAATTTCTCTAATTTGTTTCAGAGCGGGGATGACCCATTTGTCATTTGTACGAAGTTCTTCTATAAAGCGATCTATCCACTGGATCTTCTGTGTGTCACGGTCCTTAAACGATTTCAATGTTTTATACAGGTCAATATAGCTTTCATAATTATAAAACAGAGCTTCTCTTGTATGATTAGCAACACAAACATTATGCCGTAACTGCAGTAAAGAGGTCAATGATAATTTGAAAAGTTGCTTTAAGTACATGTTTATTTCACATTTACTATCAAAACTCTAAAAAGTAAGACATTAGAAAAGTTCGCTATGACAGAGACTCGGATACAGCTATAGCTAGCTACACAAAGGTCTAGAGACGAAGCATTAGGCACACTGACAGAAACTGGGATTTGAAACATTTGCCAGGAAGTGGGCATTGAGCTGTATCAATGGTTTTAGAGATTCTACCAAATAATAAAATTCAGCAATAACAGAGAACCCTGATGGTTACACTACACAGCTTTGCTTTTAGTACACCGAGGAACATTGAGGATATTTTTGCCAATGATAGTATGGCAACTAAGTTTCACCACAAATAAAAACAAGGACATGTCCACATACACACAAGGAGAGAAAGGGCCAGAAACGTGTATAAGCACAGTTAGAGCCAACGTTATTTCATGTACCATGTTTACTTCTCATACCTCATGTACGTTAGTCCTTCCCCAGTCAATAATAATCAGAAATGCAGGTCTGCGCACTTAATTTTAAGTTCGAATTGTTTTGTGTGTCTCCAGTTACTGGTTTCTATATTAAATAAATACTTAACGAACGGTCACAAGCAAGCAGAGTCAAAAACAGTAGCATCTGTCACACACACCTACTTGAGCTTATTTCAGCTCTTACTGAAATTTCAGTTCATCGGTGTAGCAAATAGCTCTAATTAAGTGAGAAACTGGTTGTTCAGCAATGTCCATGCATGAATTAAAAGGATACATATACCACAAGTTAGAATGCAGGGAAGCTGTTGTGCCATTTGTTCGCAGGAAAAGGCACTGAATGCTTTGCTGTTTAGGAAATTTTATTATTTTTTTCTAACTTCTCTATAAGCAAAGAAAACCTAACTTCCCTCACCATCTGAAGTCTCTACCCAGCTTTAATATCTTCTATCTCATGATCTGGTTGAAAGTGGCACTTCAGCATCATACATGTAACAAACCACCACCACCATACGGCCTGTGTGGGCTGTACTGCCTGTCTCCCAAGGAGACTAAAATGCTTTTCAGATGATACCCCAAACTGTGACAGACACCTAAGAAGAGGACGTAAACTTATACGAACAAAGTAAGTCAATCCTTGAAAATTGCTTCAAAAATAATATTGGAATAACCTGAGACTATTCTGTAGCTAAGCCACCCTAATTGTGAAGAAGAGCCCCAGAGAGAGAGAGAGGGAGGGAGGGGGAGAGAGAGAGAAGGTGCCGAGCGGCACCCGCTCACCTGGGAGCAGCTGTAATCGAGTATTTTGATGTGGGCGCTGAGGGCCAGGTCCATGATGTCCACGGGCACGTCATCGCTGTGGGCCAGGTTCCACAGGAGGTTCAGCACCTTGTGCGCCATCACACCGTCCTTATCATCCTCCGCAAGACGACGAATCAGCTCCAGCAGCTTCTCCCGCTGCTTTTTACTTGCATTTGTCCAACTCGCCTAGAAAAGACATTTAAATGACATGAAACAACGTATTTCTTTCTCACTGCTTACACTGTCCCCAGATTAGCTATATATTCATCACAGAAACATGGCTGAGCACAGAATTCTTCAAAGTGATTATCTAGAACAGCGGTTCTCAACCTGTGGGTCGCGACCCCTTTGGCGGTCGAACGACCCTTTCACAGGGGTCGCCTAAGACCATCCTGCATATCAGATATTTACATGACGATTCATAACAGTAGCAACATGACAGTTATGAAGTAGCAACGAAAATAATTTTATGGTTGGGTCACAACATGAGGAACTGTATTTAAAGGGCTAGAAGGTTGAGAACCACTGATCTAGAACAACTCACAGATCTAATGAATGAAATTTATTAAAAATAAAATGGTGCTCCTTTAATTTATGTTAACTCTTACCTTAAAGCAATCAAAGAGATGATCGAGTTGTTCAGGAGAAAAATCCCAGGCCAACTTTGCCAGTAAATCATGTACATTCTTCACAATGGCCTCGTGCTTCCCCGCCTAGTGAAAACCCAAAGAAAACCAGAGACTTTGAACAGCAGGGAAGGAGTGTATAGGGCCTGCTGACAACCATCCTGTATAATACAAGCCTAATATGCCAAGTGTCTGACGGTTCATTCCACCAGTCGCTATTACGCGCACTGACCACCAGGGGGCAGACGCTCCGACTGGTAGGTTAGCTTGTTGCTGGGGTCCAGCTGATTGGGACTGGGAGAGATGGGCCTGACATGCCCTGGAGCCCTCCTGTGCCTCCCCCCCACCCCCTCTAGTTAATTAATAAAGTATTCCCAGCTCCATCTGTGTAAACACGAACATAAAAAATGTGTGACATTTTAAATACTTTGAAACTGCCATCTAAAACCTGACAATTTAATTTTTTGATATGCATGGGAATTTACGCGAACCTTCGTTATTGAATTTAATGTGCCAATTTTAACACTGCATGTAGGAGAAAAACAATCAGTTTCCAGCCCTGAAATAAAAACGTTTTCTGAGAAACTAGAAATCCTTTGATTATAGATTTTTATAAACAATCTAGTGATCTCACTCCTCACAGTGACCTTTTTCTTTGTATTGTTTTTGAAGAAACCAATTAGAGATGTCCTTCACTCTTTTAATAGACATTCCTTATTTCACAGTGTGCCTCTTATTTAAAACCACCCACAATGACCAAATACATCCCGTAGATAATGTTATATATTTTTATTAAAAAATATTATTGGCTATTTCAAAAAGATTCCTGACAGGATCGCTGTAAACAATAAGCATTTAAATATATTAATATTACCAACTACTCTATTTCCTTAGTATTAACGTCTTTCTTTCTTTTAAAATTCAAATAGCCACTATTCTACATTCCATACCTGTGCTGCCCAGATATTATCAAGGTCTTGTAAGGTCAGAGCCTTTTCTTTGATGACGAAACGAAGAATCTTCTCCAGCTTCTCCACGTACTGTGGCTGGTGCAGGCTGTCTCGCAAGACAATGGATAAGATGTTGTTCTGCTGTATCCATTCCTAAACACAATTCGGAAATCGTCTTAAAGCAGGAACTAAACAGAAGCTTTTAAAGAGACCTGAATGGACAGACAACACACACAAAACCTTTCGTCTCCCACCTAAACCCCTAGCCCAGGGCCGATGACTAGGCACCTCTACATACCTTGTATCACATTCGAATCATTCTCCCCAGTTAAACGGAAGGGACCTTGAGAACAAGGGCAGTTCTTACACAGAGGTCTCGCCAGTACTGCCAGACAGTATGCACTAAGGTGATTCGACCCATCTTTTTAAAGCAGCATACTTCCTTTAAAAACTACATTATAACCAAAGCAAAGATAAACAGGCAAGCCTCCATCAAACAAAAGCTTCTACACAGAAAAGGAAACCATCAACAAAACTAAAAGGCAACCTACTGGATGGGAGAAAATAACTGCAAATCGTGTATCTATTAAGGAGCTAATATCCAAAATACGTATAGAACTCATACAACTCAATAGCAAAAAAGCAATCCAATTTAAAAATGGGCAGAAGATCTGAATAGACATTTTCCCAGATGACATCGAGATGGCCAACAGGTCCATGAAAAGATGCTCAACATCAGTCACCAGGGAAAATGCGACTCAAAACCACAATGAGCTAGTACCTCGCACCTGTGAAAGTGGCATCATTGAAAAGACAACAAGTAAGTGTTGGTGAAGAGATGGAAAAAAAGGAACCCTTATACACTGTGGTTGGGAATGTAAATTTGTGCAACCAGCTTGGAAAAAGGACAGACGTTTGTTAAAAACAGAACTGGCGTATGATCCAGGAATACCACTAGAGGGCACATTGCCCAAAGAAATGAGCTTCTCCTCTCATAGAGATATCTGCACTCTCATTGCAACATTCTGTACAATAGCCAAGATAAGGGAGCAACCCAAGTGCCCATTGATAGAGGAGTGGGTAAAGAAACTGGTGCACACACTGGAATATTATTCAGCCACACACACACACAAAAAGAATGAAACCTTGGCGTTTGTGACAACCAGGGGCTTACGTTAAGTACAATAAGCCAGACAAATAAAACACACCAAAGAAAGCGCATAGAGAACAGATGGGTGGTTGCAAGAGGCAGGGGATAAGAGAAATGGGTGAACTGTTTTTATCCCCCACCCCCTTTAAGTTTAAATAAGCTGAATAAAAATTTTTAAAAATTACAAGCAGTATTAATTAGCAATAGTTAAGAAAATGCCATATATACAAACATGTATGGTAAATAAGGTTTCCTAAACTTCCAATGTCAAAATGATATAAATGTTAAGTGCTTAAAACGATCAAACAGTAAATCATGTAGATCTTATTCTAGCAACTGTATTTCCTATTTGAAAATCTTTAAGTACCAAATACTGACCAATCTATTTCCAAGATGATCTTTATATGCTCCTTTTCAACCAACCCCGCCCAACAAGCTATTACTTCAGCAGTAAGTTGACCACAGGTGTGCTAAGATGCTCATATCATCCTACATAATAAAGAACACGCTAATTAGCCCGGACAGCAGAATGACTGTCCAGGTGACCTTCCAGATGAAGCCTGGGCTGCGAGGGCCGAACCCCTTGCACACATTTCGTGCACCGGGCCTCTAGTTACCAAATAATAAACTATGCTATTGCAAAAAATTATCAGGATTAGCAGAGTCATAAATCAATCCAAACACCTCTCAATTTCATGGTTTTCTCTGAAATGCAAACACTGACTTTGAGTAGAGCTATTCTATCTTTTGCCTTGGGTAGATTCATGAGAGGAAAATCAAGGACTTACTGCCATTCGTTCAGCTGTGAGCCACTCTTCCTCCTCGGGGTTCCCATGCCGGTGAGTGTAGTACGAGACACTAGAAATCACCTTATTAACCTCATTCAGTGCATTCATCTTTCCATTGAAAGAAGAAATTTGCAATAATCTGTAAAAGAAACTCAGTAAGTATGATTCTAAGTGTCCAATAAATAATTGTTTCAAGAGGTAAATATCTTACCTAAGTATCATTTTTAACCTAAATATTTCTAAATTTTTTACAGTTTCTTCTTGTCCTGGAACCCTTGACGCTAAATTCTTCAAAGATTTAATAATCATTGAGAGGGCATCATTTTTGGCTTCATTCTTTGCTTCTTTTTTCAGCTCTTCATCAGTTAAGTTTTCTAAAAACTGTGGAACCATTTCTATGACTGGAAGAAAGTACTTTTTCACCGTGTGAAGAGTGAGAAATTCGTAGCTTTGTCCAAATGGTCTGAAATAAGAAAGGCAATGAGGATTACTCTTGTAATACGTGATTTCTTACAAGCAACTAAGACTGAACTTGACTATTTATATTAACTTAAAAAATCCAAGTTATCAGTTAAAGAAGAAACCATACTTGAAAAGAGAAACTCAATTTATCGAGCAATTTCTAGAATGCACTGAAGATTTATTTTAAAACATAACTTACTTAATAAGAGCTGCAATTATTTGAACATTTAATGCTGATCCACTAATAAAACGATCATGCAAAATCTGGAACCCATTTAAAGTGCCGAATTTGTTGAGGAGATCCACTAGCCAACCCTGCAATACAGTTAATGAAGAAAGTTAACTTCCTGCCTTTAGGGGCAAAAGTACTATCTGAAGTCATTTCTTGACTGAAACATACTAGAAGCAAGAAATTCAATAAAAGAAAATTATTATGTAAAACCATCTTAAAAAAGCCCAACAGAACAAAATACTGCACATGCTCACAGTAACGCTGAGACACAGAAGCCTAAGAAGCCGGAGAGAGTTCATGACTAAGGCACAGCTGTCTGCTCAGACCAATATAGCTGGTGCACAGGAATTAGAAGCCAGACTTTGATTTCATAGATCCCATCATATGAAAATACCTTTTTATCATCTGAAAACATATTTTTAAAAATCTAAGAGGATAAGAGAGTCTTTACACACACACACACACACACACACACACACACACACACACACGATATATTCAGTAACTAAGATGTTTGAATTCATTTTTTGTTACAGGTAACCAATCCCTGGTATGATCTGATTCTCCTAACTAGAACATGCAGGTTGATGCTTTTGCTGACTCATGGGAACGCACTCAGTTCTCATCTTAGAGGCACCACGATGTAATAGTATAGATTGTCTTTCAACTGCTTCCCAAAGAAATAGCAGCGACTCAAAGTAAAATGCCAACGGGGATGTACTAGTAGCTAAAGGCATGCTTACATGTGAAAACTTAAGTGAATTAAAATGTTAGAGATCTAAGAATCAAATGTGTCTAAACATTTATGTACACATGATGACCTGATACCGTGCCTTCTTCTTAAAGGCCACATTTCAGAAGCCGTTGAGGGGAGGATAAGAGCCAGTTTCTCCACTAAGCCCTAAGCAAAATAATTTCTGCCACAATCGAAAAACCAAAAGCCATGTCTAGCAAAAGTGAAAAATGCTAAGTAAAAGGGAACTGATTTAAAAAGACAATAGGCTGGAGCTCGGGGTAGTTCTGATGTGATTTTATGAGAATCTAAATTAACGAAATTTCTCTAATAAATCAACTGTTGTATTTCTATAAAGTCATTATTTCCTACCTTTTTTTTTGGTCTTATAAGCTAATTCAAAACAATTAATTCACCAGGTGCCTCTCGGCATCCAGCAACCCTAAACACACGCACACTGATGTGATGTATTTTTACCTCAGTAATCGGGACGAAACCATTAGGCTGATATAATCTCCCCATGTTTTCAGCTGCAATGTATGTGTAAGCAATTAGGAATACTCAGTAATTATTAATACTCAAGAGCTAGGCTTGAAAGAAAGAGAAAATATCTTTAACTAGAATCCATCTTAAATTGAGTTGTTCCCTGTAAGTCTCTACAGATTATTATTGACCTACACAGGAAAAAATAAACTAAAATAAAGACAGGAATACAGGTATATTTTGGAGATTGCCACCATTTCAAAATTAATTTGGTTTGCTCAAGCACAAATAAACCGGAAGTGGCAATAATACAAGCCGTGGGGAATATCAGAAAACCTCAGCTCTAAATTCCACACCTTGTGACCATTTTCACTTCTAACAGAATAAACCCACCCATCATATGCATAAATTGAAATTTTCCTGGCTGTTTTTTTCTATTTATAGGGCCCACAATATTAAAAATGTCTCCCTAATGTCTAAAAATTAAAACTGTATTGTTAATTATATAATATTTACATAAGAATTATATAGTTAGGGGTATATTTTAAAGTATACACCGTTTATGCCGATATAAAAAATTTACATCAGAGAACTTTTACGTGATTGCATTTATGTATACTATTTCATTGATATTGATGTTTTACTCTTTTTGCTTTATCATTTCTGTAACTTTACTTTTACGACACATTAGACACTTATAGGATATACTTGATCTTGGAGTCGAAATCTTGGACATAATTGTAGCCTTGGTCAGAGTAGTATTTAAAAGGAAAAATACGGTTTGCTTTATACTAACCCAAATCAGCACGATTTCCCAAGAGGCTGGGCAGAACAATGGGGACTAACTACATAGTGAAAGCTTAAAAAAATCCAGTCCAAAGCTATTTTGTCAATTATACCTCAATAAAGTGGAAAAAGAAATCCCCAAACACAAAATAATGCAGACCTCTTGAAGAGCAATATTACATTATTCTTCCCTACGTTGCTAGGAGGTTCGATCGCTTAAAGTTCTGTGGCACAGCAAAGCAACTGTAACAGGGAATTGTGAAAATAACAAACCACACACTTTTGGTGAGCGAGGGTCTGGAGAACGAGCGAAGAGTTCATCTTCAGGCAACTGAACACTTGAGGACACGGATTCGCACGGACGGGTACCATTGTAGATATGGAACTTGCAATGAGGATTTAAGGCCATGGAGAGAAGTTCTAGAAGTGGAAACCAGTCTTGGGACAACTTGGCCACACATAGTTCCACCAGGCGATGAGTGTTATTGATAATACACCTCTGTTACAGATATGGGGGAAAGGTGATTCACAAGATCAAAACATTGCAATTCCAAACAAATACTTTCTGATCTTCATTAATTATGTTGTAATGCTCTTTCCATTCTTCTATATTGATCATTTGGACATTTCACTAATATTGGGATCAAACGGACATATCAAAAGACAAAATTGCATCTACTTTATAATTTACATAGTACCTAGTTTCAAAAGCCATTTGGAACGGCTTAGAAAATGAAGAAGGCAACGCTCTATGTCCACAGACAAGATGCAAATTACCAGTTTTTCTCTTTGGAATTTATATACTAGAGGCAGCAATTCTAAAACGGAAACAATACAGCAATTATCCAAGGTGGAGATTTGCTAAGCCTCAAGGCGAAAATGTGCCAGCACTTGCCAAGTTTCCCGGTCTATAGTTACAGTGCATTTTGCTAGACTGAAGGTGTCCATAGAGGGCTTGTGTGCTTTCGCCAGTCACTTGGTGACACCTGAGAATGCTTTCAATTCTCCACTGCAGAGTTTTTTTGTGCCACAACTACGATTTGAATTCAAGACTACAAATATGTTTGAATAGCGGCTTGTGGTTTAAATTTTCCGTTTTCACCTCTGTCACATGCCAAAGTTGAGGCATGTAGGTTTCTTTGCTGTCTCTGTATGGTGGGTTGATTTCTCTGCATTAACCTAGTGTCCCAGGTATTAGATCCCCATCTTGGGTGTTTCTCCCTTAGTGGCACATAAGAAATGAGCAGTGTACCTCACAACTGAGAGCATCATCATGTCAATGAAATGCGGTGATTTGCCTAAGGTCGCAGATTAAACCCAAGTTTCCTAAATCTAAAGCTCATACTCATTCTAAATGACCACGCTTCCTTCAATAGAAATTATAATTTATAAAAAGCATTCTCAAACTTCTGCATTTTCAGACCTTTTTAATTCAACCAAAGGATCAAATATATATATACCCAAATATGTGTGTGTGTGTATGAATGAAAAATACAAGTATCACTTCATAAATCTGAATTTTTTAAAGTCAAAATGCAAGACTCACGTGAATTTCAAACTTCCAGCCACTCACTGCCTCGTCTGTAAGGATTTTAGTGAAGGATATTGTGAGCCCATCTCGAAAGAATCGCTGACATGCTTCACTTTTAACATCAAGGCCTAAGGAAAAGGGGAAAACAATTAATGTAAACAAAGTATTTCTCTGGTTGTTTTATGATGTCTAATTATACAATAAAAGGTAGTAAGTAATTATAAACTATTCACTGACAGCTAACAAAGGCCGACTAGAGCTTTAGGATTTTAATTATATAAAAGAAATGACAAGATAGTCCCAGAAAAGAAATATAGAGGTGGGGGAGATACATGTCCAGTGCCTAGATCATGTCAAGGACAGAAGTCTCTAAAAATTTGAATTGATAAATAAATGTGCAAATGAACATAAAATACTTGAGGCAGTGGAAAATAACTGAAATCTGATCATGCGTTTTCATAGCTTATTACATTATTTATACCTACTGACAACTAGAACATATCCATGGCTACCCTATATCAGGAACTGAAATGTAACTGTCCGACTAGACAGTGTGGCTCAGTGGTTGATCATCAACCTATGAACCAGGAGGTCACAGTTTGATGCCCGGTCAGGGCACATGCCCAAGTGGCAGGCTAGAGCCCCAGTGTGGAGCATGCAGGAGGCAGCTGATCCGTGACTCTCTCTCACCATTGATGTTTCTCTCTCTCCCTCTTCCCTCTCTCTGAAATCAATAAAAACATATTTATTTCAAGAACTGTAACTGCCCTTTATTTTAATTTCCAATTCCTAAAGAAGTGAATAGAGAATGCTACAATAGTAGTCCTTTGCTAAGGAGAATTCAACTGCACCTGAAGTAGACCAAAGTCATTGGGGAAAAAGATTAATTCCAACATTAAGTATTTACTTCTAGATGATAGAATAAAAAGACCAGATGCCTTTTTCTTGGCTTATTGAAAAAAATAAAAAAACTGACCTCATCTTTCAAGTTTTTTAGAGAAAAATCAAACTTTTCCTATGTATTAAATAAAAAACCATGTAAGCTAGACAGTTTGCTTTAAATATGCATGTACATATGTATAACTTCAGAAAGTTTACAAACACCCTTAAGGCTGTCCAAAGGACATGAACCCTTGCTCTAGGCATATACCACAAGCCATGGCAAGAAAACATTGTTAGATGTGAAAGAGAAAAAGTCAAGTGCTCAGCGATGGAGTGAAAGGCTATGTAGCAGCGCACACTATGCAGGGCGTACCAACACCGGAACTCACCTTTTTTACTAAGATCAATAGCAGCTTCCAAAAGCATTTCTAATTCCCCTTTCGGCAACACTGGGACCACCCACCGAGGCCTACGAGTTTGAAAAATATAAAAAGATGTTGATTAGTGCACTATAAATGAGCTACTAATTATAATACGTCATCATGAAAATACTAATATTCAAATAACATTAAAATACTGAAACAAGGTTGGCAGTGTAGCTGCATTGTGAGACTTGTTTTCGAACGCTTTTAAGGAACTGTCAAACAGAAGATACAGCTATGAGAGGGAGAAATAAAATTATTTTAATAGAATATAAACCTACTGTCATAATCAAATGTCAATTAAGTGGATAAGCTATTGTTAGAGTTCGTGGGAAAGTCCTCTTTCAGGATTCAGATTAGGAGACATTATGATGAGTCACTGCTTAGTTGTTTTCAATTTCCTCACAAAGAAGAACAAAATTCGGAGGCAATGATTGATTTCTGCTTTAATTCATCACTTTGTCAACTTTTCCTGAAGGCTAAGTGGGAGGGGAGTCTCCAAATTCACTCATCCGCTTCCACAGGTACCCAACCCGCTGCCTCCCTCAAACCAGGATGCAGCAAAGGATGTAGGCAGCATCCTGGCGGCGCTGTCTCTGGTGCCAGCGGAGGCCCGACCAGCTAGGATCTCTCTATGACCTGGTTTACCTCAGGGCCATGCAAAAATCATTCAAGTCATCCAGCAGCCTGCAACCAACATGCCAGTAAGGAAAAAAACTTCATAAAATCTCAAAGGGAATCACACACACAGCTCTACTGCAGAAGCATACCAGCTCTGGTTGCGAGCAATCTGAAAACTATTGGCACAGCGCCCTTTCATTTTTAAAGTCCATTAAGAACCACAGGTTCTAAGTACTTGACAATGACTTACTTGACAATGCCAGGCTATTAAGGAGGCAGTGTGGTGACTATGGTATCCTGTCCACGCTTTCTCTTTTTCTATCCACTACCCATCACTATGCTGAGAGTATCACACACACTCAAAGCCAAACCAAAGCAACTCACCTATTGATCATGTCATCCAACTTGGCGAGGTCCGTATGCGGGAACGCAGGCTCCTCCTCTTCCAGCTGTGGGGGAGCATCACCCTGACCTTGCTCATCTGGGGGAGTTGCCGGGGAATTTTCATTGGAGGAATCAGGCGATGGCGTCTTAAAAATCAACAATTCCAGATTTAGCTTTCTATAACATATGTACAACATCTAAGAATTCAAACACCAACACTGATTAGGGGGAAATGACATACATATTGTAAGCTTAGGTTTCAGGCTATGCTTTAAAAGAATTTCATTTAATTCTCAACAGCCTAAGGAAGTAGTCTGCCATTTAACAGATGAAAAGACACACTCAGACCATCATGAATTAGCCCAAGCTTACAAAGCTCCAACTCTGTGGTCAGGATTTGAACCCAGATCTCATTCTGCAGTTTGTGTTCTTAATCACAATGTAGACTGCTGTTCTGCTTACACTTCCCACCACGACAGACTTTATTACACAAACAGAAAACGTCACATTTTACAGATTTAAAAGTTTTGATTTATAACTTATTTTTTAATTTGAAGGAGAAAAACAACTTTATTCTATACTTTCCCTAGTCTCAGATCATTCTCCAGAAACTATGAAAACTTCATGATTGTGGTTTCTAAATAATCACATCATTTTCACCTGATGTGGCTAATTTTATTCTTTCATTCTTCCTTTCTAGTTATCACCCTACTTCAGCTGTGCATACTTTCACAACCTAATAAAGTTTTAGGACCTTCATTCTTAGGAACGCTGGTTTATTATTTTTTAAAAGCCCCTTCCCCCCGGTATATATATTATAAATAATAAACTTTCATGTACTCACAACTGTAAACCTACTTTTACACATTCCTATATACATGCTCACAGAAATTATAAAGACAAAAATAACAAAATACCTGTAATGGAACCACAGATAAGCACCAATAACATTTAAAATTATTTCCTTCCGATCTTTGTTCTATGAGCAACCCCCCCCCGCCTACATATGTATATAGTTTGAATAAAATTAGGATGATACCTGCTTAATTAAGCCTGTGTCTTTCCATTTGACATTTGTGCATTTTCCTACACATTAAGAATCTTTTATAAAAAGTTTAATGCCATATCGTATTAAATGAATTAAACAAATGAAAGGATAGTTAGTATTTTGCAACTTTTATTGCTAAGATAAACAGAGCTGCAATGAATCTTCTTATACATCCATCTTTGTGTTGAACTTCAATCATTCCTTAGGATAGGATCCTGGACATAGAATTACTACAACAGTAGAAACGATCTCCTAGTGCTACTGATATGCATGTGCATTGCCCAATTCCATCCCGGAAAAGCGCACCACCCAGCAGCACCCAAGCTTGCTCAGCCAGTGCCTTTGCCAGGGCTATTTCATGTGCCACCGAGCGTTCCTACACACCAGGGCCTAAAATTCCCCCGGAGGGAACACCCTTTAAAAAAATATTACATGTGAAGTGAAAAGAACCTGATGGATTTTAGCAAGTCCTTCAACGCCAATATGTAAAAGCATATCCCAAAAGAAAGCTTTAAGCTGGGAAGTGATTAATGCTATAGTTCCTTCTTCTGGGTCCAACAGTGTCAAATCTTGTGAAATACTGAAACTAAAATTCTAACATTAAAAAGTAGAGAATAAGAAAATGAAAGAGGGACTCGATAGTTAAGAATGTAATTTATTTTGTTCCTTTGTTGTTTAAATCATCACTTTCCGAATTGCAAAGATTAGAAGAGAACATAATGTAGATGCATAATATTAAATGGAATACCACATAATAATAAATTGAAACCCAAGAGCTCTAAGAATTATCAAGAACACCTTAGCCCTAGCTGGTTTGGCTCAGTGGCTAGAGCGTCGGCCTGCAGACTGAAGAGTCCCGGGTTCAATTCTGTTCAAGGGCACATACCTAGGTTGTGGGCTCGATCCCCAGTAGGGGGCCTGCAGGAGGCAGTCAATCCATGATTCTCTCTCATCATTGATGTTTCTATCTCTCTCCCCCTCTCCCTTTCTCTCTGAAATCAATAAAAAAATTTTTTTAAAAAAAATAACACCTTACATAAAAATAAGGCTAGAATAAAGGTTTAATTTTGTTTAAAGCCACGCAAGCCATAAACATTGCAAAAGACATTAGGAATCCATGCATAACACAGGTATGAAGCTTGGAACAAAAGGGAGCAAAAGATACTCAAACTTCAGTACTAGCTCCTGGTTTAAAAATAGAAATCTTTGGCACTCAACCTTAGACTATGTTTAAAGAAACCTGAATACTGGCTAACAAATTCATGACACAGGAAAGACTTAACTCTGTCCAAGACCTGTGACCACGGACTTCAGTGCTTTTATGTCTTAAAAGTGGGGACTGGAGAGAAAGAGAAATAAAGTTGACACATTTATCTGGGAAAATATTAAAACATGACCTGCTCACTTCTTTAAAATGGCAGGGGGAGAGGAAGAAAGGGAGAGAGGAAGACGGAGGTACAGCTCTTTTCCTTCCTTCTTTTTAAAATATATTTTTATTGATTTCAGAGAGAGAGAAACATCAATGATGAGAGGGAATCATCGATCAGCTGCTTCCCACACGCCCCCCTACTGGGGATGTGCCCGAAACCCAGGTACATGCCCTTGACCGGAATTGAACCTGGGACCCTTCAGGCCGACGCTGTATCCACTGAGCCATACCTGCTAGGGCTTGCGCAGCTCTGTTTGATTACACTTGACTAGAGAATGCCTAATCTATTATATCAGTTACCCAGGGTCATAGGGCTGGATGACTTCTTGCTTTCCTCCAGAACTGACACATGGCTTTAAATACTTAATTTTAACGACTCACAGAAAAAGGACTCCATACTCAAGTGTCACCATCTACAACACCCGAGCTTTCTTGTTCCTGTGAGAGACAGCGAACATTGACTTTTCTAAAACTGGTTTATGGTTGTTTCACAAATTCTTCAGAACATGGTCCATTCGTTAAGTACCCCACGGTACCAGTAGACATACCAATGTAACTTTGATGAGCCTCCTCAAAGTCCTACCTGATTCTGCTGGAGGGGTGGCTGAGACTGGCCATCAGGAGCCTGGCCCTGGTTGTCATTCCCTCCTACCGGAGAGCCACGAGTCGTGGCTGTCATACTCGACACAGGGCAGATCTTTGCAATTTTGTCTGCTTATGTAGTTGTCTTGAGAAAAGAAATTAGAGTCCACTTATAGAAGAAGTACCAGCATCTGTCAGTCTTCGGAAGCTCCAATTCAAGAATAAACCATCCTGCACAGACCATTGCATAACCTACAAGCAGAAGAGAAAAAAGGAACATTTGTTTTAGATAGAAAATACATGCACTAAGGAACTGTTCACACTTAATATGACCAGTGACATCAGCCAGGAGAAGGTAGTTACAGAAATGAGAGGGCAAAGTGGAAAGCTCCAGTTTCATGAATACTATATCCAACTTAACAAACCGGTGACAGGACATCAGCTGTCATATCAAGGAAACGTAACTGTCCTCCATTTACTAATGCCTTAAATGCCTGCAAAAATGTGTACACTCAAGACAAACAAGGGTGAAAAAACCTCATTTTAAAAAACTTTTCAGGAAGCACTGCACAGCTAACATCATCAATGGCACCAAGTGGTTTTTAAACAAGCTTACCCATGGTTTTAACAGAAACTTCAAAACTTTGGGGGACCTTTTCTTTCAAGGTTCAACCTCGAGTCCAGCGATGGCGAACCTTTTGAGCTCGGCGTGCCAGCATTTTGAAAAACCCTAACGTAACTCTGGTGCCGTGTCACATATAGAAATTTTTTGATATTTACAACCATAGTAAAACAAAGACTTATATTTTTGATATTTATTTTATATACTTAAATGCCATTTAACAAAGAAAAATCAACCAAAAAAATGAGTTCGCGTGTCACCTCTGACACGCGTGTCATAGGCTCGCCATCACTGCTCTATACTATTAGTCCAATGCAACTGCCTCTGTGAAGTGGCCGATCGCCGAGTGACCACGACGCTCCACTGTGGGCCAGGTCCTGCCCTCAGGAACTCCCGCAGCATGACCAAACTATAGGGCCATGGACCCCCACCAGCCCCGCAATTCTAGGCCAAGGGTCTCATCCTTGGCTGCACAGGAAAATCATCTGCGGGGCTTGAAGAAGCACTGACGTCCAAGCCCCTCTCCAGATGGAATGGATTATAATAGCACATAGATGTTTCTCTTGCTCTCTCTTCTTCCCCCTCCCCCCACTCTCTCTAGAAATCCATAGGAGAGATATCCTCAGGCGAGGGTTAACTAACAAAAAACCGACCCCAGTAATTGATTCTAATGTGCCAATAGATTGAGAACTGCAGCTGATTGGTTATAGGTATATATTGCTATAAGTAAAGCGGCCAACACTCCCCACTTACCCCAGAACAGCCTAACAGTTACACCTCAAAATTAAATGTAATTACTCAACCCAGAGATGGGGTTCTAACAAGATTTTGTTTCACTTGTCAACAGGAAAAAATTTTAAGTGCTGATGAGGTTAAGGGCAGACAGAAAAAGCTGTCATATGTGAAGTGGAAAAACAAAAGATGACATGATTGAGCAACCTCTCGCTTTTGTTTCCCATTTTGATACACCCTGCATTACAAGAAGTTATGTGACATAGACGATCTGAAAAGCCTGAAGAAACTCGCCTATCTTTAGCTATTCTGGTCCGCTGGCAATTTATTTGAACATTTTTCTTGCCACTCCAAACATCAGCTAACCAGCGGAACTCCATCCTTCTCTACTGCAATCTGCCCCAATCTCTTCCTTTTGTTCCCCACCTGGCCTCAAAATGGCCCTGTACACTCCCCCCAGTGGGCGGTGCCCAGCACCCCCTCATCTTCTCCCGCAGGCCTTGTCCTTAGCCTACACATATGCTGGAGTCCTTCCTGAAAAAAAATCAAGCTCTGCCCTCCCCTCTCTCCAAAAACCTTTAAAAGACTGTCTCCCCTTTCACTTCCGCCATCCCTCTCATCAACTGCTGTGTCTAAGCTACCAACACTGTGTTCTGCCAGTTGGTCTGAACTGAAGGCTGTGGATGGTTTGAAGATTCACTCCCATAAGATCCCACGCAAAGCTTCGTGGACATGAACATCTGGTGGAGGGAGAGTAAGGTCTGACCCCCGGATCATCAATGCTCTGACCAATCTCACGGACTGCCACCGGCCCCACCCTGTCTTTTCCCTCCATATGCTAGCCTGGGGGGACTTAAGAATAAGAAATTTGTCAAATCTGTAAAATCATCTGAGGAGCTTTAAAAACACTGAATCCATTAAAACTAATTTCTGGACGCAAACACAACTCTTGTTCAAAACCCTACCTCTGCCCCTCACAAGCTGCCTATCTTAAAGGCCAGTAAGAAACTCTCACAATTTTTCCAGGTCTTTCCAACTGAGATAATGCTATCCGCAAAAATGCCGGGAGAATTATTTTAATAAAGGTATTTTGCAAACACCAAGCACACAATAAATTTTTAAAATGTAATTTTCTTTTCCCTCTTTATAAGTACTGTGTAGGATTTTGAGTATCTGAAAAAAATTATCAAAGATATGCTATAACTAAGTTATGCAAGACTACTACTGCTACATCTCTTAATAAATGCCATTTAATCCAAATGGCAAGATCAGGCTGCCTGGAGAACACGGCATCTTTTCATATTCAAACTCAGCATCTCAACATCTCCAAGATGGGAAAAACATCGCCTTCTACCTGGATCAAGATTGCCATTATGTTTGTTTTCTTAAGGGGGAGGAGGGGGGAAGAGAGGGAGAGGTCTGAGAAACATCAACCATCTGCCTCCTGACCAGGATTCGAACTCACAACCTTCTGGTGTAGGGGACGATGCTCCAACTGACTGAGCCGCCAGGCTGGCATTCTTTCTTTGAAATAAGCGAGACACTTACTAGTTATTTTACACTTTGCTGAACTGGCTTTCTCCAGCAGCTTTCAATGGGAAGTCCTTAATACCAGAGACCCCCCAGGACAAGGAAGGCTCCTCCCCTCCCCGGTTATTATTCTCTCTCTGCTCAAATGGTCCTTATAGGCTAGAATCTCTCCCTGAACTCTGCTCCTCACTGAATGCCAGGGCCTCACTGGCACACAAGCAGGTGCTCACACTAAAATGGGGGCTGGCGTGGGTCAAACCCCTTCCCATCGGCATCAGTGGGCATCAGTGTTATCTTTTCCACTCCCACGCCCACCCCTCCAGGCCGGACTCCAATGTGAACAGCAGCCTGGCTGGTCTCCACTCCCAACACTGTCAACCTCTGAAACAGCGCCCGCTCCCTCCTCTCCACCTGTTACGTAAGCACTAGGATTCAAGGGCATTCACACTCAGCCATAACTTCTTTTCCCAACACTCACTCAGTCCCCAATTCCAATACTTTTCAATACAGTTTTCCTTATTAAGGGCGATTATAACCGCTAACGTGAGTGCTTACTTCGTGTGAGGCTCTATTCCAAGCGAGTTATATGCACAAGTTTATTTAACCCTCAGAATAGCCTATAATGAGCCCCATTTCAGGAGTAAAGAAACTGGGCAGATAACCAGGCGGTCACAGGGGAAGAGCCAGGGTTCTAACCCGACAGACAGCACAAGCTCCAGGGTCTCCACCGTGAACTCCCAGGCCATGCACTGATGATGCTGAAAAATCAGGAAGAAACTTCCATTCCTCTCCTCACACCCCCACCTTGAAGAGGAACTCTAGCAAAATGCTTTTAATGCAGAAGCACTTTTTCTAAAACTGTACTTTTCACTTTTTATGATTTTCCCATGGTAAGTATTCTGTCATCGTTAATGGCTACGTACCACAGACTTTTCTTCTAGAATACAACAACTGTATTCCTAAGAGATGGGGCATATACAGAAAATGCTCAAGAACTACTGTTCAACGGGGAGGGGAGCTTTCACACACCGGACTTTGAACTGCAGCAAATTACTTTCAACAGCGGAGTCCACAGCAATGTTCAAACACAGCCTTTCCTGGAGAAAAGGCCTGATTTTCCAACTCCACCAGCACGTTTTCCCACCCCAATAACATTATCATCAGCACAGGCCTCATCATTCTTATCACATTATTATGATAAACTATACACAAATGCAAGTCAAGGCAATGAAAAAACCCACAGAATGGGAGAAACAAATTCTAAGTCATGAATCTAATAAGGGACTTGTATCTGAAACATAAAAGAATTCTTACAACTCTAATAAAAAGACAATCCAATTTAAAAATAGGCAAAGAATCCAAAGAGGCATTTCTCCAAAGATACAGAAATGGGCCGAAAGCACACAAAAATATGCTCACAATCATTAATTAGCCTTCAGGAAACGCAAATCCAACAGCTACAATGAGATCCGTAGTGCATAGAGGGTTTGGGATATAATTGGTGGTTTCAGGTGTCTGGGGGTGTATCCCCTGTGGATAAGGGGGGGATACTGTATGTCAGTAATGACATGAAATGTGAGTGGGTCCAATCACAATGAAGAGACAGGCTGGAATTGAAGAAGGAAGATCCAATCACATAATGTCAACAGGAGACAGATTTTGGAGCCAAGGATACAAATTGGTTGAAAAATAAGCATCATGCAAAAACAGCAACCATAAGAAAGCCAGAGTGGCTACTCATTTATAAAAGTAAAATTGACTGTAGACAAAAGGACTGCTCAAGATAAAGAGGAATAGTCTACGATAAAAGGGCCCATTTATCAGGAGATAGAACAATTATAAGTATATAGGCGCAAAATAACAGAGCCTCAAAATATATGAAGGGGGAAAAGAAATAGACAATTCAATAATAACTAAAGACTACAACGTCCCACTTTTCTAATGGATAGAACTAAGCAAAAGATTAACAAGAAATGGGACTACATCAAACAAATGTTTCTGCACAGCAACAGCAACAAAATGATAAGGCAACCTAACTGGAGAAAATATTTACAGATCATATATCTGATAAGGGGTTAATATCCAAAATATATAAAGAACTCATACAACTTAACAGCAAAAAATAAAAGAGCCAAAACCGGTTTGGCTCAGTGGATAGAGCGTCAGCCTGCGGACTGAAAGGTCCCGGGTTCGATTCCGGTCAAGGGCATGTACCTGGGTTGCGGGCACATCCCCAGTAGGGAGTGTGCAGGAGGCAGCTGATCGATGTTTCTCTCTCATCGATGTTTCTAACTCTCTATCTCTCTCTCCCTTCCTCTCTGTAAAAAATCAATAAAATATTAAAAATATATATAAATAAATAAAAGAGAAATCTTAAATTTGCAACAACATGGATGGACCATGAAGGCATTAAGTGAAATAAGTCCACCAGAAAAAGAAATACTGTAAGATCTCACTTATATATGGAATCTAAAATGAAAACATAAAACCCCAAGCTCATGGTATAGAGAGAAAAGATTGGTGATTGCCTTATGGACAAAATGGGCAAAGGTGGTCAAAAGGTACAAATTTCCAGTTATAAAATAAGTCAGTCATAGTATGTAATGTACAGCCTGGTGACTATATATATATATATGGCTAATATGCAAAGTGTCCCCGCGGGAGTTCGACCAGGAGTTCGATCACTCGCTATGACATGCACTGACCACCAGGGGGCGGCAGGGAATGAAGGAAGGCCCTGGCTGGCAGGTGGAAGGCCCCGATCAGCCCTGATCACCGGCCAGGCCTAGGGACCTTACCCAGCACCAATTTCGTGCACCGAACCTCTAGTAGTTAATAGTATTGTCTGACATATTTCAAAGTAGCTAGGAAGCCCTGGCCCATGTGGCTCAGTTGGTTGAGCGTCGTCCCGTGCACCAAAAGGTCACTGGTTCAATTCCAGGTCAGGGCACATACCCAGGTTGTGGGTTCGATCCCTGGTCGCACTGCATACAGGAGGCACCCCATCAATGTGTCTCTATCTCCATCTCTCTCTCTCTCTCTCTCTCTCTCTCTCTCTCTCTCTCTCTCTCTCTCTCTCTCTCTCTCTCTCTCTCTCTCTCTCTCTCTCTCAAATCAATAAAAACATGGGGGAAGAAAGTAGTTAGGAAAATGGATCTTCAAAGTTCTCATTACAAGAAAAATAATTTTTTTAACAATATATAATAATGGATTTTAACTGTACTCATGGTGCTGATCATTCTGCAATATATATGAATATCAAATCATTACATTGTACACCTGAAACTAATAATGCTATGTCAATTACACCTCAATTACAAACTAAAAACAAGAGATTTTAACACTTAGAACACTCTACTGAAGAGCAGAACATATACATTCTGAGTGCACAAGGACAAATCACGTGTACTAATGTTTAATATAAAAATGAAAACAAAACACTAGTTTTTAAAAGAAAACACTTGAGCACAAAAACAACAACGAAGAGATACTGTGAAGGCTAAAACCTTGCAAGGAAAAGGAGACGGGTGCACAGACTATTAAAATTTGGAAATTAAATGCTCCAAATGTAGGAATTTCGACATGCCATCTCCCCCTGAACATTTTCGGTCACGGCACTGTGAAGCCCACGAAGTCAGCAGGGCGATCTTTCCTCCTGGGAATCAGTTTACTTCCCTTGTCACTAATACCCACCTATTATTGTTAGTTTATAGTTCTGCCCCCTGAACAGAAAGTTAATATTCACAACTTTCTACACTATAATCCAGGGGTCCTCAAACTTCGGCCCGCCGAAAACATTTATCCGGCCCGCCGGGTGTTTTTGCCGCCGCTGTGTGCATAGGAATTTGTTCATAGTTTTTTTTTAAACTATAGTCCAGCCCTCCAACGGTCTGAGGGACAGTGAACTGGCCCCCTGTTTAAAAAGTTTGAGGACCCCTGCTATAATCCTTTAAAGCACCTAGCTTTATAGTGTATATACACCCGGATTGCTTTTCAAGAGGAAGCTATACCTTTTACTAAACATTCATTCATCAAATCCTTCTGAATGGTGAGGTCCCAGTAAGTTTCAGTCCCTAAAACAAATCAACCTAATAAGTGAGCAATGGTGACTGAAAACATTTGACACAATCACATACCAAATGCCACATACGCTTACTCATCAGTTTCCTCCCTGTAAAATGACAGAACGATGAAGTTATCCATTAATAGTTCTTACCAATCTTTATCACAATTAGTTCACTTATAGACGTCACCAATCCAATCATGAAATGCTGATCCAATACAAAGACCTCATTTCATTTAGAGTCAACATTTATGCAAGACAGATAGATGATCAATAATCACCATTTTCAATGTGCTACCAAGTGGGTCCTCTTTTTACCCAATTCTTCAGTTAGATTAAGTCACAAATGTAAAGAATTTGAAGAGGTTTGAAACCAAAGAATTTGAAATTCCTTTTAGTCAATGAGATTATCTTCAGGATATTAAATGTTACATATAATAATTTAAAAATAACAGCCTTGAGATACAATTCACTTACCATATGAATCACCCATAATGTGTACAATTCACTTGATTGTACTTTATTCAGAGTTGTACAATTAGCACAATCCATTTTAGAACATTTTCATCAGCCCAAAAAGCAACCCCATATCCATTAGCATCAATCAAGCCCCAGTCCCTCCTCCCTCACTCCAGTCCTAATTTAACCTCCTGTTTCTCTTTAGAGACTTGTCTATTCTGGACATTTCCTATAAATGGCGTCATATAATATGGAATCTTTTGTGACTGGCTTCTTTTACCTAGCATCATTGTTTGTGAGGTCCATGCAAGTTGCAGCATTTCTTTTTATTGTCATAAAGTATTCCGTTGTATGGTACACATTTTTATGCATTCATTAGTTGGACATTTGCATAGATCTTTGTGAGTTAGTGTTTTCGTTTTCTTCAAATAAATACCCAGAAGTGGAATTACTGAATCATATGGTAGTTCTACTTTTAATTTGTTGAGAAACCTCCATAGTGTTTTCCACAGTGGCTGCACCAATTTACATTTCCGCCAACAAGGGATCCTTTTTCTCCAAATCCTTGTTGTCTTCCTGGTTTACATCTGAAGGCTGTTTTTCAGTCTTAAGTATTGAATCTCTCAAGAGAAAAGATCTTTCCAGACATATTCTAAAGCCAAACGTGCATAGTTTTTTAATTAACAGGATGTTTAATCTCCCTTGTTACTAAATAGATTAAGGTTTTTAAAAAAAAATCTGATGTGGGAAGAAATTGATCATCATAAGGAAGACAACCATTTTTTATTGATTTTGAGAGAGAGAGGGAGAAAGAGATGGAAACATCAATTGGCTGCCTCCTGCACTGCCCCTACTGGGGATGGAGCCCATAACCCTGGCATGTGCCCTGACTGGGAATCGAATATGGAATGACACTCAATCCACTGAGCCATACCGGCTGGGTGATTAAGTTCATTTTTAAAAATACCTTCTTTCAAAAAATTCACTCAACTAGTGATTTTGTGCTACAAGGCTTAAAGCTGTCTGCTGGTCAAACTTAAAATTTTATAGGTAAGCAAGAGTTAAGTATAAGCAAGAGTTAAGTATCAGTAAGACCAATAAACATATTAAAAGATTATAAACTTCTACAGGCAAATGTACATTTAAGCCACAATTAGAAATTCCTAAATCTCCATCAAAATGGCTAAAGTTAAAAGGACTAACAATGGGAAGTGATGATGAGGAAGAGTAACCTGAGTGACATTGCTGGTGGGATTCTAAATTGGTACAACCAGTGCCTTGGGAAATCTGGTATCAAAGCTAAATACTCATATACCCTATAACCCAGCAATTCCACTTCTGCGTGTATAGCAAAGACCACCACCGACAGACATGGACTAAAATAATCATGGTCACACTTTTTAAAATTGGCAAAAACACTAACAATCCGAATGTCTGTAACAATAAAATGGAGACGTAAGCCATGGCATATTTCATTCAATGACTACACAGTAATGCAAAAGAAAAAAAATAATCAAGCATATGTCAGGTAAAAGAAGCGAGACTCAAAGGTGCATACTCTGTTATTCCTTTTATATAAAGTTCTTAAATGGGCATAACTAACTCACTGAAAGATGGAGGTCAGAATACTGGGGGGGTGGTTTTCTTTTTGGGGGTGGGGGGAGGAGACATGAGGGAGTCTTCTGGGGTGCTAGAAATTGTCTATGTTGATCTGAATGGTAGTTCTTGCAGACATTTATAAAAAGTTATCAAACTACACATTTAAAATTTGCAGACTTGCTGTATGCAAGTTATATCTCAATTAAAAAGTAAAAATTCATAGTAGAGATGAAAACGGTTTTCATGATAATAAGGCGGGATTTGCCAATTTCCCGGCCATTCTCCCTCAGGTGTACAGCGGAGTTCTTCCCGAGGCAGCATGTAATTATGTGACAACAGATTGAAGGCAGAAGCAGAGAGAGAATCCAGCTGTCTTCGATTAAGCCAGATATGCAAATTTGCAAACATGTAAAACAGCAACGCTCTTCTCACTAATTCCTGTTTGGGGAAAGTTCTTTTCCATAAAAGCATTATTTACATTAACATGCAATGATCTTTGTTTTGAGTGCATACATAAATGTTTTAAATGTCTGCTTTAAGTTCTAATGTAGTAAATATCATGGGCTAGAACCCCACACAAACAAAAGCTCTTCCACTTAAAAGATGAATGTTGTTTTTAAAAAAACACACCAAAAACGGAAGCCAGAGCATTTTTCCATGATTCTCCTTTCACTGACATGATTCTCCTTCCCATGATGCACCGAGGCAATCCTCAAGCAGAGGCGAACGTTTATATTGGTCAGACAATGACCTCCACCATCAGGCAAGGAACACACCTGCAGGTGCTACACTAGGTTCCTCCCCCCAGCCCTTAGTCTGGACCCACAACCCCCCTCCAGCTCCAAGTCAAGAAGAACTCAAAAATTTTGAATAATTGATTAATATCTCTAAAGGACACAGTAAACAGCTATATACATACTAATTAAACATGAGTTTTTAGTTTTTTTTCCCAATTCTCAAGTCAGAGCACAGGAAAGTATTATAAACCCTCTACTTATACCTCACCTTTTATATATATATAAACTTTATTACACATTTGCCATACTTAATTCCGTTTCATTCTAATTATTTCATTGAGCACTGAACAAAGTCAACCAACACGAGCAGCGAGCACAACCTAACCCCGGAAGGTTACAGGTTCATATCCTGATCAGTCCCCGTCGAAAGGACACCGCTGAGACCTCCAGACGAGGCCCTTTTGTTTTCCAATTATTTTTATAAAAGAGCAAAATGCATCTAACCTGCAAATGCACACACAAGACACCGCGCAGCTGCTGGCACAGAGCTGTTCTCAAGCAGGCAGTACAGCTTGCAAGACAAAGAAACATCTCTATCAGCCAATAGGCAGAAGCTGGGACCTCACTTAAGGTGACAACTAGGTAACGTTTTAAAATGGGAAAAGGCAGAGAAACAGGAAGCAGAGCCCATTACCCAGTTCTTGTAAGAGGCCCTCACTCTCCACATGCATGACTGTAGCATGCACTGCAATCTCATACCCCAGGCCAGCACACACAAAGGGAGGTGACCAAGACCTGAACCACGAAAATAACCATTATTAGAAAAAAGAGATAGCTTAAAAACACCTCCCCAAACCCCACATTTATTCAAAGAAGCCTGAGGCCGTTAGTTTATGTGCATAATCCTGTAAAGCTCAGTAGCCACTGAAGAGGAAAAGCAACAGATACATAAAATGGACCAGGCCGAAGAGCAATTAAATTATGTTCAAGATGTTACTGGCACAGGCAAACAACCAGGCCGCTCTAAAAGGAATATTAGGAGAGTCGCAGAAATGGGAAAGCATAGGGACTGTATGGAGAATTGGGAGTCAAGTAAATGGAGGATAGGGGGACGGGACAAAAATAGCAGGAAATTCCGTTGGAAAATTATATTAAGGTCAACTTCATGACGACAGTTTTGAGCAGTATTTACAAAAGCACTATCTTAAAAAGGAGCTGGGGTCCTAGCCGGTGTGGCTCAGTGGATAGAGTGTCAGCCTGCGGACTGAAGGGTCCTGGGTTCGATTCTGGTCAAGGGCACAGGCCCGTTGTGGGCTCTCGATCCCCAGTGTGGGGCGTGCAGGAGGGAAGGAGGGACATGAAAACCGCTCCCCAGGCAGGTGAACAAATGTACACACTCGGGTCCCGAGGCAGAAGTGGAGGCAGGACATGACTTAGTAAATTCATCATGTAACTGCTGAGAACCTTTGATTCAACACACATCTGTAATATGGTTGTTTCAACACAATGGAATTATCAGAGGTAGGGTTTGTGTTTTTGCTCCCCCCCCTTACGTTCCCCAAACTTTTTCTTGGGCGGGGGGGTTAACATTACAGATCAGTGTCTGGTTCATTTCAGCTCCTTCACTGCCAGTGTCTGTGATGACCAAGGTATTCAGGCATCTGCTGCACTGGACGGTAAACTTCACATTGTCCGTATTTTTCTCAATCTTGACAGATGTGGTATCGTTTCGCCTGGCCGTGTGCAGGGCCCTTGACTTCCTCAATTTTGTGAGGCTACTAGGTGCAGAGAGCTCGCAACTGGCTCAGCTTTTTAACAGAATATACTGACTTCATAATCAGATAAAAGTTATAAAGAGAAAGTATAGAACTTTAGGCAGCTTTCCAGCAAATAAACTGGTTTAAGTATTTAAAAGTAAGCTTTAGTGTGCTCTGAAAACTTTACTTATACAGAACACTATCCCTGAAGACATGAAAATAATAAACTATTTTGATAACGCATCGTTCCAATTTAGCTTTCCTTTAACATGAGTATCAAACACCACGATGCTCTCTTAGACTCTAAGTGCAAAGCCCTAAACATTTATGATCCGGCCCTTTAGAGGAAGTTTGCTGAGGTGTTATCAAGGAGAGCAACCAACCCTTTCTCCACTACCTTAATCAGAGACAGAACACCATCAGGTAAAAGAACATGGGAAACGCCACACAGTCATTCCCATGCTCTCTGGGGTCCAAGTGGATTGAGCGCACTTACAAGAAATTCTAAGTAACCAGCAACCTAAACTCACCCCCGCCCCCAATAACCACCACAGTCAATAGGAGGGAAATGGGAAAAACAGAAAAGAAAAGGGAAAGAAGTCAAAGACTCCTTATTCTTCCTAATTTTTTCTCTCTTCCCACTCCACAGGCTTCGTGGCTGAGGATGGGACCCAAAACTACCAACTCAAAATCATCCCAGGAAAAAAAATTCCTTTGATGATGGTTGGTCCATATGAGTCTAAAGCGACCCAGGCTTACATGATTGATCAGTTACAGGAAGGAGAACTGAAAGGGGGCCATGATGTGATGACACATCCATTTCGTAGGAGCAGTTCAAGTTACTGGAGGTCAAATATTTCTCTAGATTTTGCCATTTGGGCAAACAGTTATTGTAAACAATGTAATACTACGTGCTCTCCATAACACACAAAGATAAAGGACAGACTCCCTGACTTTATGATTCATTATCAACTAGGGAGAGACTTCAGTGTAAATTTTATGGGAGTGACTACAAAGGTAATGGGATTTAAAGAATCCACTAATTAATGTGACTCGTTACATCTGGAAACAGCTCCATGTTCCTTTACCTCTTTGAGCCACGTTCCTTATCTGAAAACCAGAGTTTGACTAGAGCTAAGACTCCTTTCAGAGCTGCTCATCATAAAACGATTATTAGGTCAAGTTTAACTCGCAGTAATAAAGAGAATGGGGGGGGGGGGGGGGGACAATATGGTGGACTATTTATCTAACAAAATATTATTGACTGCCTTATGTGCCAGGAACTTTCTAGGTGCTAGGGATGTATCGGTGGACTTAGGATCTTGAGTCTGACCAACTGGGTGCCACCAACCTAAAAGAATTCGGAGGGCAAAATTAATCATCTAAAAAGAATCAAACAAAAAGAAAGACACAGTATGGAGGTAACTTACAGAGCATCAATACGGGAAAGAAATGGCAGGAGGAAGGGGTGACATCAGAGCATGTCATTCCAGACTCCTAAAGCCAACATGCAAGCATTTGGAGAGAATCCACTTCTGCTGTGCATGGCATCTGGGCTCAGTGGAGAAGACTGGGGCTCAGAATGAAATTCTATTTAACTTATTTAAAGAAACTGAAAGGTAAAAGGAAAATTCCATTGGCTTATATCCCAACTAGATAGACGTCGAATAGAGTAACTTCAGTCTCCTAGGAGGCACAATAATGAATGACAAAATTAGTTAGGACAACTTTTGAGATCAGCTAGTCCAATGTCCCCCCTCCCAATTTCATACAAAATAAGATTCTAGACAATAGTAATTTCTAGCCCAATTAATGTGTTGAATAGATAAAAAGGAAACTAATGCCTTAACAGATATGTCAGCATCAGAGCTGGAACCATAACTCTAAGAAGGTGCTCAGTAAGAGGTGATTAACAAATACATTTTATGTGTGTGTATGTGCATAAAATCCTAAGTGCTATCCGGGTCTCCTCCCACGACTCACCCGGGTCTGAAGCTCTCACAGTGTCTGCGCCTATAACTGTTGGCAGTGTGACTGACAAAACTAACTCAAGCAAGAATATTACTGTCTAATGGTAGGGCACAATCTCAGCCTCAGATCTCCCCTTTCCCCAAAATGAATTGCAAAAAGAACCAGAAACCCCTAACCGCGTATCAGAATCATCTTTTGAGGTTTTGTATTTGTAATACATTTTTATTGGGTTTTTCTTAAGAGGGGGAGGGAGGGAGAGGGGGAGTAACATCTATTGGTTGCCTCCCG
This sequence comes from Myotis brandtii, assembly GCF_000412655.1. Classification (NCBI taxonomy): domain Eukaryota; kingdom Metazoa; phylum Chordata; class Mammalia; order Chiroptera; family Vespertilionidae; genus Myotis; species Myotis brandtii. Next base: position 2,088,825 of record NW_005370552.1, on the reverse strand, counting down.
CACGTGCCCAACCCAGAATGGAACCGGAAACCTGGGTAGGTGCCCTGACCTTCTGGTGCAAGGGATGCCATTCCAGCCAACTGAGCCGAGCCACACCGGCTGGGCCAATACATTTTTTTTTAAGCTCCACAGGTGATTCTGATACACAGTGAGGTGGGAAAATCGTTGTGAAAATAAGATTGTGAGAAAAGATTAGAAACTCATTTGCTGTGGAATACGTGTATAGTGGATGGGTGTTCACTGAAGCTCACGAGACAAGCACAGCACATTTAAAGAATAAACATAAGATAGCTCATCTTAACGGTATGTCTTTTCACACCTTATTCCTTAAAAGTATATTACATCGGCCCTTGTTATTGAATAGCAATAACTGAGTGATAATCCAAACTCCAATATATACATAACAGAAGATTCATTAAGTCTATTTTCCTTATGATAGACTTTATAGCTTAGAAAATAAGACTATAGTAATCATTACTTTAACAGAAAGATCAGACAAATCACGTGCCACATTAAGAATGCTCAGAGATTCTATGTTAGCAGGCTTTCCTCGCTTCTCTCCATACAGAATTTAGCACAATGGTGAGACCAAAGGAATTAAAAGAAACAATAAAGTGTTATCACTATTTCATTCATTCCATAAAATTATCAGCCAAAACTATAAAAATGCAAAATAAAGCCCTTAGTTTAAAAAAGCTTTTGTAAAATGTAGAGAGAGTAAACAAGGCTAAATAAAACTTAGAATTCTCAAATTGAACACAGATGCTCACATGATACTAAATGTTCACTTGTGAGATGATTTAAATAAATTACTGGGAGACAATGCCTCCATTTTGCATCTTTTAAGAAAGGGGGTTGGGGGTAAGAGATCAACCAAAGAACTTGTATGGACACAGACACTGGGGGTGGGGGTGGCTGGGGCAAGGTCAATGGGGGAAAAGGAGACATATGTACTACTATATATAATGCTTTAAACAATAAAGAATTAAATAAAAAAAGTTAAAAGTTGCCTAACGTCATTTTAATAGTAAACACACCCATCAACTAAACTATCAACCTGAACATGTTGGGAGACACGTGGAAGGGAAAGAACATACTTGCCTTAGAGCTTGAGCATCTCCCTGGACCAACCAAGGTATTTCCCAAATTGCAGATTACTGTCATATTTAAAATTTTTCATCTAAAGTTACTCCAGTATAGAAAACAACCCAAAAGTTCTAAGTTGTTTTTTTTTTTTTCGTTTTGTTTTTTAAAAACCCCACAGTAATCAGCGTTGTTTCACTAATGTGATGCAGTAGTGGAAGCACCACCGGTTGCGCCTGCCGGGCCTCAGTCCCTCGTCTGTATAATGGAGAGAATACTCTCTCTGGAAGGTAGGAAGTGGGAAATGGTTTACGTAGTGCTGGCACTTTTCTATGCTTAATAAGTGACAATTATGCTGATAACTGAGAACAGTTGAGAAAAAACCAAATCGATCTGATTTATCCACTTGAAAGTTCAGTAAGAACATGCTCACAGCAGTAACGCGGTGGTCTGCAAGCCCGGCTGCATCTGAGAAGTCACCCTCCAGTGCTTTCAAAAAAGAGCTTTGCCCCGACCCCATATCAGAACAATTCATCAGTCTCTGGGACCCGAGCATCTGTATTTTTTTTTTTAACTCCCCCAAGTGATTCTAATGTGCAGCCAGGGGTGGGGTCTGATGCATGAAACCTTTCCTAATTACTAGCATTAGACTCTGAATGTTAAAACAAGACAACTTAGCCCTAGCCGGTTTGGCTCAGTGGATGGAGGGTCCACCCTCAGATATAAGGGTCCCGGGTTCGATTCCGGTCTTGATTGCAGGCTCATGCTGGAGGCAACCAATCATCTCACATTGATGTTTCTGTCTCTCCCCATCCCTTCCAAAAAAAATCAATGGGGAAAATATCCTTGGGTGAACATTAACAACAACAATAAAATAAGACAACTTAGCCATAAATACAATAGCTTTTATAGCTCCTAAAAGAACCAAGTGGAAACTAAAACCATGGTTTTCAATTTTTGAGAAAAAACAGAATCAAGATTCAAAAAACATAACAGTAAAAGAGAGAATATAATGCAGGCTATTATAAAGCATTACATTCTTTTAGAATTAAAAATCAACAACTAGCTCAACAACCACAGCATTAGACACCCCTCGCCCCCAACCAGGTAACTGTCCAAAAAACTAACCCTTTTACCACAACTCGTCAACCTGATTTAAACAAAGACTGGTTTCAATATTAAAATTCTGAATCTGAAGTGTGAAAACTTTATTAGTTTTCAAATTGTCCTTATGAAATAATAAATGGCCTGAAAGAATGCTTCCTTGTGTCCAACTACTCAAGAACTAACAAATCCAGGATAAATAAATTCATGGAAAACATCCACCTTCAAAAACTGCAAGAGCATTATTAATACCACATCAAAGAAAAATTATCTCTGGAGATAGCCATGCAACCTCTCATCTTCTTGAGATGTTAGAAAATGTATTTCAAAATCCTGAAAGAAAAAAGATCCAAAGTAAATCCCACTCGAGCATTCCAGTGATAAAACAGGAGAACTACGGAACACCAAGAGATTCCAATAATTTGATGAAAGGTAAAATGTGCCTTCCAAGTTACTTTCTGAAGAATTTAGATTTCCACATCTGAATGTTCTTGCTGTTATCTAATCCCTCCAGAAATTTTCCCTCAGAAACTACCAAGGTCAGCAAACAAAAGAACGTCAAGATAATATGTGGAGAATTACAAGTTAAAGGTTCACGCAAAAAATACATACATTTTAAAAGGAACAGGGAGCAAAAAATCGTGTAAGTTCAAATGTGTTATTTTTTTAATTAGAGAAAGCAAAATATATCAGGAACATTTTGAGTTCCCCCTTGGTACACCAATTTGAAATACTTCTGGTTTTCACTGTTATCTAAACACTGGGACAATAAAGCTTAAAGAGTTCAAGTTCTAAGACAACGTCCCAGCTTTAAAACCGAGAGGCCAAATATCAATACATTTTGTATATTTAATACACGAATCTTGAAGCTCTTGGAAGGCATTTGCTGAAAGCAAAATGGCAGCCCACTGAAATCAGCCGAGCAGGCAGAGCTGAAGGAGAGAGTTTGCAGGCTCTATTTTTACAAAGTTCAAGTGTACAGGTTAACAAAACCCAGCTAGTCACGGTTAACCAGTCCTTACCATATCATCATCGAGCAGATAATGAGCTCCAAGAGAGGGTGACGTGCCTGCACAAAAGTTGCCTAATGGAGGCACTCCAAATTTTTCCTCCGAAGTGAAGATATACCAACGTTATGTCGACTTCAGGGACTCAAGGGTTTTCAGGTGAAGGAAGGCCATCGAATATTCCCTCCCCGCCCCCTCTCCCCCGAAATAAAGCAAGAACCTTTAACGAACATGGACCTCGCTCGGGGGGTTTACATTCAAAGCCCGTGTGAAGACAGGCCACACACCTGTGCCAACCGAACAGCGGAAAATCCACTTTCACGTTGCAACTGCGGAGCTTTTCAAAAAGAACCTGCGCAATCTTAACCAACTTGCCTGGGAAAAGCGAGGAAACCCCCGGGCGGGTCCCAGCCGCTGCATAAAGGCACACAAATCCCCCCAAAACCCGTCGGCACCTGCTCCCACAATGAATGAAAAGGGAACCGTTGCCCGACGCCGAAGCCTCGCGTCCCCACAATCGGGAGGTTTCCTCGTTCCCGAACTCGCACCGGCTACTCTTTTGGGCAGAAACGGTTAAAAATAGCCAAGGCGGTGGGTCCGAGGGAGCCTGGGAGCGCTGTCTGCATC
>NW_005370552.1:2047067-2082844 GCF_000412655.1 Myotis brandtii | reverse complement strand
ACACAGACAGGAGGAAGGTGTGGCCATCTCCCAGGGCTGCGGGGGGGCGACGTGCCAGGGGGCGCCCTCCCGCCCCCCATGAGGCAGGTGCCCCGAGGAGCTCGATCGCTCGCTCTTGCAACACCAGTACCCGAAAGCACTTAGGCTTCCTCCAGCCTCGCTGACCCACCGCCCGGTGACCACAGACGCCCTCAGAACAGCCAAGGAAAACACGGTGAAGTGTGGCGGACGACAAACAAAGCGCTAGGAACCACTAAGGAGCGCGATGAGCCTCTGGCCAAATCATCAGCACCGTTCCCTGTTGGAACCCGGCAGGGGCTTATGAGCCCACGATATACACGATGTCACATAGACTACCGTCTCTATGTTGATATTCCAGGCCCTGAGAGGGTAGCTCGGTTGATGGGAGCCTGGGCCCCACAGCCCAGGTTGTGGTTTGACCCCTGTCAGGGCACATACAAGAATCAACCAATGAATACATAAATACATGGAACAACAAGTTCATCTCTCTTCCTCACCCTCTGTAAAAAAAATCAATAAAAAAATAAAGACTGCTATGTTGACATTCCAAATATCAGGTTAATTTCAGATGCATGGACTGCTTGGAACAAGTCTACACAGAGTACCCTTGATGCCCCAATGCAGTTCCTAGTTTACCACAGCTTGCCTTTTGACTTAAAAATGCTGTACACACCAAATTGTATGCAAAAATCGTCGCAAAACCCCATAAAACAAATCATTATATTTGTATGGGACTGAGTTGGACTTGCTTATGTTATAACTTATGTTAATTTGTAATAAAGGGTCAGAATCCAAACTAATTTGGATTAGTTTGTGTTTAACACTTCCCAATACAACAATACTAGCATCCTAAATTTTAAAACCATTTGTTTAGCCCAGCCAGTGTCACTCAGTGGTTGAGCATCCACCTATGAACCGGGTTCATTTCCCCGTCAGGGAATGTGCCTGGGTTGCAGGCTCCATCCCCCGTGTGGGGCATGCAGGAGGCGGCTGATCAATGATTCTCTTTCATCATGAATGTTTCTTTCTCTCTCTCTCTCTCTCTCTCTCTCTCTCTCTCTCTCTCCCCTTCTCCGTTCTTCTCTGAAATCAATAAAAATATTTTTTTAAAACATGCTAAAAACACACATGCACATTCGTTTATACAGTATTAGACTATAGTTTTCATCACAAAATTTATCTAATAAGGTGTCCAAGACACAAACTTCATAGCCCTAATAATTCATAGCATATTTTATCTTGTCTTTAAACTTCTTTCCATGAATGGCTTGTCCACTAGCTTATGAGTTCCTAAAAAGCAGACACTCCCATCCATGTACACTGCAGGTTTGCTAAACGCATGGTTATTCTATTTAACCCTCAGAACCCTGTGAGGTGGCCAGTACATACACTGCTATCATTGGTTTTAAGTAAGGAAGCATTAAGGGTAAGTGATTTGCCCATAGCCACCAGGCAGGATTGGCAAGTGTTGAACACAAGCCTTTTAACCCCACACAAAAATGCACGTTTAACAAGGATGCCTGCTCTCAATTCCATTGTTTCTGTTTGGGACAATGAAAAAGTTCTGGAAATGGAAAGTGGGGATGGTTGCCTGAAATTGTGAATGTACTTAAAGCTAATGAATGACAAGTGGGTCCTGGCTGGACGGCTCAGTTGGTCGGAGTGTTGTTCCGCACACCAAAGGGTTGCAGGTTCAATTCCCAGTCGGAGCACGTTCCTAGGTTTCAGGTTCGATCCCTGGTCGGGACACATATGAGGGGCAACCAATTGATGTTTCCCATATCAGTGTTTCTCTCTTCCTTTCTCTCTAAAATCAAATCTTAAAAGAAATAGCCTCAGGTGAGGACTTAAAAAAAAAAAAAGGTAAAAATGGTCAATTTTGTTATATATATTTTACCACGATTTTTCAAAAGTGGGGGAAATTCCATTTCATATGGTTTAGTCCATAAATTACACTCCCACCGGCAGTTCTGGAGGGACCTAGTTTATCAGGTCAAGCTCACCAGCAAGCGAGTCCTCTCTATGTGTTCGAGCTGCCCACTGGGTGCCCTCCAGGACTGCCCACTTTTGACACCTTTCTCCCAGTTAATGGGATGGGAAGTGAACAGCTGAGTTCAAAGAATAGGTTCAATGCCACAGTGCAGCTCCTTCGGTTCAAGTCCCTGGAATCCAAGCCTGCCTTTTTATTGCCTGTTTTGGTTTCTCTTTTGTAACACCTGTGCTTTAGCTTTAAAACAAATTTTTTTTTTCACTTCCTGGTCCTGCCTTGGTAGGGGAAAGCCTTATTATATTACATTTCCTCATAAAATTTCCCTTTGCACTCATTCCCCGCCCCCGAAATACTTGCTAAGTATGCTCATTGTTTACTGGGACACTTATCTTAAAGAATACACAGAATTTCCTGGGGAGGTTGACATCATTGAAAACGATCAGGGCTCTGAATGGCAAAGTTCTTTAAACAAGACAGTAAATGCGGCACAGGAGGGGCAAGGCTTCATACCTGTAGAAGTGTGTTCTGGGTTCAAGGCTAAGCTCATGTAAAAGAGGAGGGAGCTTTAATAATACGTCCCCTGGAGAAGACTGTGTGATTTGAATGGAACGAGGAGGGTCCACAAGGACTTGGTATTTTGCCCATAAATATGTTAACTAAGAATCTAAGTAAATGGCCCCATTTCATCTTCCTTTGTGGCAGTGGGCAGAGGACTTGGCTAGACAGGAAACACAGGGAGGACGAAGGGCAATAGGAAAGCTCACAGCTGATACTATGCGATCGCTCCGGGATGTTCAATAGAATATTGGCCACCAGGGCCTGGAACAGAGAGGCTTCGGACAACAGCCCACCGGCCTGTGAAAGCCCCTGAACCTGACCTGCTCCCAGGCAAGGACTTGGGCGCAGAGTCCCTGGCGCTAGTTCCCTCCTTTCACTCCAGACTTTTTGGATCCCTAGCCTTTTATGTAAAATTTGAAGGGTTCTACTTTATCTGTTTTATATAAACCGCCACAGTGCAAAGCTGAGCCCTTTCACTTGTTTTTACTACTAGCACAGCCTTGCTTGTTCCGTATGATCCAAGAAATACACGTTTTCCTAGTTGGAGAGTAACAACCGCTTCCTGAGAAGCCCGAACCTTCCCCTCCCCAGCACCTTCCCTCCCCAGCGTGGGGCCCAGGTGCATTGCCTCAGTAGGACTGGGGGCTACTCATTATGCCTCAGCTCGACCCCAGGCTGGTTCTAATCAACTCAGAGCTCCTGAATAGCAGTGCAGCCCAGCTCTCCGTGTCGGTCCAAAAGATTCCACATTTTCCAGGTCTTCCCCAGCTACAACGGAAGCCTCATGATTTCAATGTGGACCTGCTTTCCACAACCATTTCAGAAGCAAAGCCACGCTGCGCTCACCCGGAGCGACCACTCGGTCACTCCATTGAGACAGTGAAGTCCCCGCCGCATCCTCTCTCCGTGAGCGCAGCTGGTGCAGCTTCAGCTCCATCTTGCTTTCTGCCTTATCACACCCGCCCATTCCTCCCGGGCAGCCTGGGAATTGTGGAAAAGGCAAAATTTCAACCAAGTCTTCTTTTGCCAGAATTTCTTCAAAGTCTAACTCTAATTTGAAGACATTATTGCTTATCCCACAAAAAAGTAAACAACGAAGCTCTAAGATTCTGATCGCCAATTTCAACTTGTGGGGGGGGGAGGGGAGGGGTCTTTGTCAGCATCTCCAACAGCAGTCGGGTGTCCTACCACCATTCAACTCCATGTTGACCCTGTCCACCCAGATCCCACTGATTAAGACTGCCCTCCACCTGAGATGCCAATTGCAAGAACAAATTTTACCCAAAATAATTGGGTAAAATTTCTATAGATTGGAGGTTTCAACGACCCCATCTCCTTGGGTTATAGGTTAAGGCAGGGGTCCTCAAACTACGGCCCGCGGGCCACATGCAAATACAAATACTGTATTTGTTCCCGTTTTGTTTTTTTACTTCAAAATAAGATATGTGCAGTGTGCATAGGAATTTGTTCATAGTTTTTTTTTAAACTATAGTCCGGCCCTCCAACGGTCTGAGGGACAGTGAACTGGCCCCCTGTTTAAAAAGTTTGAGGACCCCTGGGTTAAGGGCTCAGGCCTACAATCCTGCCTCCCCCCCCCCCCAACACACACCAATTAAAAATCCAGGATGTCACCTGTGCTTCTGAGCAAATAGCTATAAATCCAAGGCTCCCAGAATCTCGTAATCATTCTCAGTAATGAAAGTAGCATCTCTACGGAATCGAAAACAAGCAAGGAATGACCCGAGGGCTGCCTGCCACACAGTTTTTCAGAAGCAAGAGTGGAAGGGCTGCGGGTCCCAGTGGAAGAGGCGGCCCCCCTTCCCTGCGACTCCACTGCAAGCTACTCAAGTTTGAAATTCACTTTCTTCAGGACTTCTAAGACAGAACTCATGTACTAGAAATACATAATATATAGTGATTTACATTACAGGTAATATACATCATATATGAATACCAAATAATTCTATATTAACGTATGTAACACAGTGCTACGTCTCTAAGTATATTCTGCAGTTCAAACTTTTCACTAGTACAACGAGGCTTTCTTTCAGCCCAAATCGGTGAGGTTTGGGGTTTATTTTCTTATTCCAAACATTGCATTTTTTCCCTTCTTTCCTGGCTCTGAGGCATATTTTTGGTCTGGTTCTTTTGGGGTAAGATTTATTCTTTTTAGAAAAAAATGCAAATGATTTGTCAACTACACCGCGCCAGTTGTCTGGGGAATGTGGGGGGTTGCGGGGTGGGGGTGGGGGAGGTGCAGAGGCCCTCAGCTCGCCTCCTGGGTTTGCAGACCCAGGTGGCTGTTTGCAAAAAGTGCAACTGCGTACGGCTGCCTGGCAACCTGTCTGGCCAGGGCTGGAGAAAAAGACACAGTTTCCAAACCAGCGTCTTGTTCGCTTGGTCAAGCTTTAACATGGGGTTGCAGACCAAAATGGCGATTGACAGTGGCCTTCGAATGTGCTGGTCTGCTCCCTTTTGTAAAAGGGCTTTCGGCGTAGTGCGCCTCACATGGGCCCCAGAAGCTTAACACCTGCATTTTTGTCATCAACAAGAAACACGACTGTAAATGTAAAGTGACAAAACGTCTGGCAGACGAGAGACATCTTCCTTTCTCCCATCACCCAAAACCAATGACCGCTATCACTTTTGTGTATTTCCTTCCAGATTTTTTGGGGGTACGAATAGTCCTTTCACCAAATGAAGGAAGTTTGCAACAATCGAGAAAAGGGGGAAACGATCCCCAGCATGCTAAAATGCAATCGTAGTTTGGGACTACGTTCTCATCTTTGCAAATGGCTTTTCTGTGCTCTGAAGAGGAGGGATGGGTACCTATCCTTTTATACAACATTCACTCGCATCAAAGAACAGCCAGCAAAGGTGAGCATGCTGTTCCCTTTCTCCACCTTGCATTTCTCACTTCAAATACTTTGCAGCTCTTTCCCTGTGGGGGCCTGGGTGCGAGCAGCAGAACTCGGAGAGCCAGGCCCTGCCTGATGCGCATTTGGCAAGTTTGACCAAATTCTGCTATTATAAGAAAATGCTGACTTCCAGTTTCCGGGCCCACATGTTATAGGAACTTGGAAGCCATCACTCCCATCCTCACCAGAAAAAAGTCCCACAGACGGAATAGCAACAACTCCGCTGAGGCCCCTCCGAAAATGGAGGTCACAGGGCTAACGGCTGCCCCCCAAACTGGAAAGACGGGCAAAGAGAAAGAATCACAGCTTACCAGAAGGCTGGGAACAGGAGCCGGCGGCCGGAGCCAAGACCCGGGTGGAAAAACAAACCCGAGCTGATGAATGGCTCGAGGCTCAGTGCAGACAAGCCCTAGGAGTGAGCCTCCCAGAGGTGGGTGGGAGGCCGCCTGAGCGGGGCCTCCCTAATATTGTAAGTTTTATCTCAGCAGGAGAGGGAAAGTAACTTTTTGAAATTGACCAGAACATTCTGTTCTCCTTAACAAATAGTTGCCCTCTAGGGAGACTTTTTTTTTTCCTCCTCCCAGGGCCTAAGCACCTTGTATGTTACAAGAGAGGGGGGGAGGGAGGTGATCCCTCTAACCTACAAGGGGGGAAGGGAAATGCTGGATTCCAGCCCCTTCTGGCCATCCTGTCTGCCCTACAGGGAGGATGGAGAAGGGACTAGAAAGAAGCGCTTGGGAAGGTCACCTCTCAGGGGCCCAGGCTCAGTAAAACACTGAGACCTAACTCATAGGACTAGAAACCCCCTCCCCCCCAGTAACACCTCCCCCCAGTACATCACGGCTGCCCTTCAAGCCCAAATTGCCAGGCACACCAAACGACAAAACGCAGATTTCGAAGAGACAGTACCAGCATTCAGAACCAAGTGCAGATACGGCAGAGGTGTTAGAATGAGCAACTGGGCATTTCCAAAATCCAGGAGGAATATGCCAATGGGACTAGTGGGAAAAGTGGACAACAGGTAGGAACAGGTGACTAATGTAAGCAAAGAGTTGAAAACAATAAGAGTGAAAGGGTAAGGCCAGAATCAAAACACTGTAAGAGAAACGGAGGACCATGCTGCTGGGCGCATTAGCAGATTGGACAGGCCCAGAGGGTAAGTGAGCGTGAATATATGTGAACAGATGTTAACAGACGCTTCCAGAACCGAAATGCAAAGAGGAACAAAAAAGAATGAAAACCACAAAAGGTATTAACGCACACATAACGGGAATACCAGGAGAAGAAAGAGAAAAAAGAGAAGAAATATTTGAAGTAATAATGGCTGAGGATTTTCCAATATTAATGACAGACACCAGGAAGCTCAGGGAATTGCAAGGGGCATAAATGCCAAAAAAGCGACACCCAGGCCTATCATATTCAAACGGTAGAAAATCAGAACAAAGAGGAAAATCTTGAAAGAAGCCAGAGGGAAGAAACAGCTGACTAAAGAGGAGCAAAAATAAGAGTGACATTGATTTCTCTTCAGAAACCAAGCAAGAGAGAGATGAGCAGAGTCAATATTTAAAGTGTTGATACAACCTGGGATTCTATATCCAGACAAATTATTTTCGTAAAGTGAAGGGGACATAAACACTTTCTCAAACAAACAGAAATCAAGGGGACTTGTTGCCAGAAGACATGCCTTGCAAGAAGTTTAAAGTGCTGCAGAAAGAGAAGAAAATGACACAGGCCAGAAACTTACCTACATAAAGAAAGGAAAGCACCAGAAGGAATACATGAAGGCAAAATAAAATATTTTCTCTTTCTTAATTAATCTAACAGATAAGTTTGTTCAAAAAAGTAAAAAATCATAGCAATACTTGCCCTGGCTACAACCAATTGATGTTTCTTTCTCTCACACTGATGTTTCTCTCTCCCTCTCCCTCTCCCTCTCCCTCTCCCTCTCCCTCTCCTTTCCTCTCTCTGTAAAATCAATAAAAATGTGTTGGGTTTTTTAAAATTATAACAACACTTACTAAGTGTGATAGTTTATGGATAAGCGACATGAATAACAATGGTATAAGAAACAGAAGGGAGGAGGAATTGGGAACACTGTCAGAAGTACTTGCAGCCCCATGAAGTGGTCTAGTGCTATTTGAAAGTGGACTTGGACTACTTGTGAATATATATTGCAAACTCTAGGGCAACCACTAAAAAAAGTATAAGTGATAAGCTAAGAGAGGAGAGAAAACAAGATCATATAAAATACTCAGTTAAAACCAGAGAAGGCAGAAAAACGGCAGCAGACAAAAACAAACAAATAAACCAAAGAACAAGACAAAACACTAACACATATGGAAAATATGAATACAACTGTAGCAATAATCACTTTCAACCTCAATGACCTAAAGAACAACAAATAAAAGACAAAAACTGTCAAAGTGGATTAAAAAAAAGAGCCAGCCCTAGCCGGTGGGGTTCAGTGGATAGAGCGTTGGCCCTGCAGACTGAAGGGCCCCAGGTTTGATTCCAGTCAAGGACACGTACCTCGGTTGCAGATTCCCTGGCCGTGGTTGGGGCGCGTGCAGGAGGCAACCCATCGATATGTCTCTCTCACATCGATGTTTCTCTCTCCCTCTCCCTCTCCCTTCCAACTCTCTCTGAAAATCAATGGAAAAATATCCTCGGGTGAGGATTAACAACAACAACAACAACAAAAGGCCCAAGTATTATTTTGTCTATAAGAAACCCACTTTACATATAAGCACACAGATAAATTAAAAAGAAAGGGATGGAGGAAGATTTACCACGCTAACTACTCAAAAGCAAGCTGGACAGAACTGCTTCCGTGATTTCCATTGTACACTTCGTTGTTTTCTTATTTAGAAGACAGATGACCTCTTTTTCTCTAAACTTCTCTGTTTTGCTTTATTTCCCTTTTTTATTGAGGTCGAAAATGAATAGAGTAATGTGAATAGAATGCACTAAACAGCATAGCGGGATGGGTCTTGCACACAGACATTCCCCACATAGCTCTAACAGTAGCGTTATCAAGTGATCTGGCAGCGATGCGCCTCAGCACCGCTCTAAGACTTTACATGGACAAGTCCCTCTCATCCTAATAATAAACCCTTCCGTTAGGTACTATTAGCATTCCATTTTAGAGCTGAGGAAACCGTGGCACAGACAGATCATGTGTTGAGTAAATTCAGAGCCAGAATTCAGACCCCAGGGTCTGTGATCTTAACATCCCTATGCGATACCCACATATGAAGATCACCATGGAAAGGGATAGCACAGCATCCGAAACACAGTATTAAGTGCTCCGTATTATCATCATCGTTATTACTACGATTATTACTGTTCAATTGAATTGGAGGTGCCATCCATGGTAAGACACACCATTATTTTAAATGCTACAAGAAAACGCTCCATCATAGTAATGAAGACTGTATTGAGGGCTCTAAGATTCATCTCCATTTCCAGGACATGAAGATGTGACAGGTTGAATCCGGCACTTGTATTTTCAGTCCTGACTAGTCTTGGACCTGGAAACATGCATATACTATTGCTTATGGAATGTCTCAAAAACACATGCCTAAAGCTGAGTTCTTTCTTTTTTTTAAATATATTTTTATTGATTTCAGAGAGGAAGGGAGAGGGAGAGAGAGAGAGAAAAAAACATCCACGATGAGAGAGAATCTTGGTGGATTGGCTGCCTCCTGCAAGTCCCCCACTGGGGATCGAGCCCACAACCTGGGCATGTGCCCTTGACCGGAATCGAACCTGGGACCTTTCAGTTCGCAGGCCAACGCTCTATCCACTGAGCCAAACAGCTAGGACTAAAGCTCTTCTTCAAGGATTCAGGCCAGAAACCTTGGTGTCAACAAATTCTGATGGCTCTACCTTCAATATAAATCCCCAATTCAGCCACTTCTCACCACCGGCACCGCCAGTACACTACTCCACAGCGCCCGGGGCAGAGGTTGCCAGCTGCTCACCTCATCCATGGTTCCCCTTTGGTCCCGGGCACACACTTCCCAGCCTCCCTTGCAGTGAGGTGTGGCCATCTGATCATAAGCACTCTCGGGTGCCCATGAACCTCCCCAGCACACTCCTTCCCCCAGGCCTCTCTCCCCTTCCCGCCTGCGGTTGCAAAGATGGCCCTGCCTTACCCCTGAGGACGGCCTTGGCAGTCATGCACCGAAGGCAGCAAAGCCACCGCCAACCTGGGTTTCTGGGCGACTGCATGGAGGCCAATCCCAACGACCTGTGCACCCACCCAGGACAGTAAGATGAGCGATGAAAAATGTTGTTGTGTGAGCCCTGGCCAGTGTGGCTCAGTGGATAGAGTGCCGGCCCGCAGACTGAAGGGCCCCGGGTTCAATTCTGGTCAAATGCATGTACCTCGGTTGCAGGTTACCCGGCCTGGGTCAGGGTGCGTGCAGGAGGCAACCCATCGATGTGTCTCTCTCACATTGATGTTTCTCTCTGTCTCTCCCTCTCCCTTCCACTCTCTCTAAAAATCAATGGAAAAATATCCTCGAGTAAGGATTAACAACAAAAATTTTTTGTTGTTGTGTGAAAAACTAAAGGAAATTAAGGCATAAGGATTACTGTCACAATAAAACTTTCTTACATTAAAAAAAAATGGCCCTAGCTCGTTTGGCTCAGTGGATAGAGCATCGGCCTGCAAACCGAAGGGTCCCGCGTTCGATTCCTGTCAAGGGCACATGCCAGGGTTGCAGGCTCGATCCCCAGTTGGGGGTGTGCAGGAGGCAGCTGATCCATGATTCTCTTTCATCATTGATGTTTCTCTCTCTCTCTCCCTCTCCCTCTCTGAAATCAAGAAAAATACACTTACAAATATTTTTTAAAAATTGTTGCGTTTGAGCCAGTGGGCAATGAGGAAACATATTGGAGATGGAGAGTCTTGTTAAACAGCAGCAAAATGCTGGATGAAGATGTTCCCTGTAATCAAAAGAAGTCAAAGCCAAGTGCCGCCCGGGCCTCTAGCTTTCGGGAAAGGGTGGAGGGGGACGCTAGCAGTGGGCCTTGATAGTTCCTGGCTGTGTTCAGAAAGGTATTGCAAATAAAGGAAAAGGCTCAGGTAATCACTGGCTGGTTGAAAGGCAGAAAGGAAATTTGGGAATACAGGGTTAGAAAAGCGGATTGCTTCTCTACCCCAAATAATAGAAGGCCGAAAAAGGCTTCGGGTAATAACGCGGAGGGGAAAGACTCCATTATGATATGCTGGTGACCTTGGCCTTCTCTGCGGAGGCCACATAAGAAAGGCTCGTCTGTAGTCTGCCCCGGCTCTTGGCAGGAAGGAGGCTCTGGGATTCCTCCCAGGACAAAGGGAGTCAGGACAGGCAGTGCTGCAAGGACGTTCCCCTCCTATCTTGTGGGAAACTCCGCAAGGCCCTTTCTCACTCCCCTCCCCGGGTGGGGGAGGGCGACCCTTTCCACCGCCTCTGCTTCGCTGCTGGGGTTGGGCTGCTGGCTTCTGGGGCTGTCCATGCCACTGCTTGGCTATGGCTTCTCTGTGGCAGAGGGACTTACCCTGGTGGTCCGTCATTTGCCACATGTGCGATGTCACCCTGTTGGCCTAGGGCCGTGGTCGGCAAACTCATTAGTCAACAGAGCCAAATACCAACAGTACAACGATTGAAACTTCTTTGGAGAGCCAAATTTTTTAAACTTAAACTATATAGGTAGGTACATTGTTATTAACTTCATTAGGGTACACCTAAGGCTTAGGAAGAGCCACACTTGAGGGGCCAAAGAGCCGCATGTGGCTCGTGAGCCGCAGTTTGCCGACCACGGGCCTAGGGCCCTGGGAACTGACACTGTGCTGGTCTTGCTTGTGTTGTCTCTGTAGGCATCCTGCCATCTACATGATGGCCTTCTTACCAGCCTCACAGCCTCAATAGTGTCAGTCAACCGCGCCGCTGCCTAGGGACTGCTGGACCACTTGACACAAAGTTAAACCATCACAAAATGAAGAGGCAACCTACACGGTTAAACCATCAACAAAATGAAGAGGTAACTACAGAATGGGAGAAGACACCCAGTAAGGGGTTACTAGCCAAACTGTATCAAAAACTCACATAATTTAACACCAATAAAAACAAACAACCGTGCAAGTGCAAGATCCACTGGGCACCAGAGCCAAGTGATCAAGGGGTGTACCCTCTGTGCCACAGTTGCAAAAGATGGGGCTTCAGACAAATATTCAAGAATTTTATGAGGTGACATTGCTGAATTCTCAAAAAAGTGATGAGCAGAAGATAGAAGAAGCCAATCAAGTTGCACAGAAATGGGAGAAGACGTCCCTTCTTGCTCCATGCCACAATAACCTTCAAAAGTCTGCAGAGAGAGGAAGGGAGAGGGATAGAGAGTTGGAAACATCGGTGAGAGAGAAACATTCGATCAGCTGCCTCCTGCACGCTTCCTACTGGGGATGTTCCCGCAACCAGGGTGCATGACCTTGACCGGAATCGAACCTGGGACCTTTCAATCCACAGGCTGACACTCTATCCACTGAGCCAAACTGGTTAGGGCCCACCTTTTCTGGCTGTAGACTCATTAATGACCTATTACAAAGACCAAATTTTTGTAATATTATTTTCTAAAGAGAGAATAGAAGCATATTTCAATTTTTCTTATGGTATGGTTGATCAAAAATTTTTTTTATCAATAGTGTTAAAAAGTTTCTTTTGGCTTCACAAGTTGTTATTTATAATTTGTATTAGAACATTTTAGAATCTTCAAATTTGAGAAAACTTAAGTTTTTCATATATGAGCTGATAGAAACATGCTCATGATTTATTGTAATAGCTGTAGGATTGTGATGTCTATTTCACTTGATTCCCCTTAAAAATAAAAGTATGGAACATTTATAACTGTAAAAAAAAAAACACCAAACAAACAAACGACCTGATGAAAAAATGGGTTTGAGGACCGCACAGACATTTCTCCAAAGAGGACCTCCAGATGGACGACATATGAAAATATGTCCAACCTCACTAATCATCAGAGAAATACCAATTCAAGCCACAATGAGATAGCATCGCACACCTGTCAGAATGGCTATCAGTAATGAATCAACAAACGACAAGTGCTGGTGAGGGTGTGGAGAAAAAGGAACCCTCGTGCACTGCTGGTGGGAATGCAGACTGGTGCAGCCACTATGGAAGACAGTATGGAGGTTCCTCAAAAAATTAACAACAGAATGACCATGTGACTTAGCAATTCTACTTCTGGGTATTTATCCAAAGGAATCCAACACTAATTCAAAAAGATACATGTACCCCTATGTTCATTAGCAGCATTATTTACAATAGCCAAGATATGGAAGCAACCTATGGTTCTATGAATGGATAAAAATGTGATACATACCCTAACTGGTGTGGCTCAGTGGATAGAGCGCCAGCCTGCAGACTGAAGGGTCCTGGGTTTGATTCCAGTCAAGGGCACATGCCGGGGTTGCAGGCTTGATCCCCAGTAGGGGGCGTGCAGGAGGCAGCCGATCAATGATTGTCTCTCATCATTGATGTTTCTATCTCTCCACCTCTCCCTTCCTCTCTGAAATTAATAATATATATAAACTGTGGTACATATACACAATGAAATATTACTCAGCCATAAAAAAGAGTGAAATCTTGCCATTTGCAACAACAACATGGATGGACCTAAAGGGTATGATACTAAGTGAATTAAGTCAGAGAGAGAAAGACAAATACCATATGATTTCACTTATACGTGGAATCTAAAAAATAAAACAAACAGAACAGAAACAAACTCATGGATACACTGAACTAGCTGATGGTTTTCAGATGGGAGCGGGGTGGGAGTGGATGAAACAGATGAAGGGATTAAGAAGTACAAATTGACCTGAAATTAATACAAAATAATTCTGAATATAACCTGTATATATATTTTTCTTTTTTGTTAATCCTCACCCAAGGATATTTTTCCATTGATTTTTAGAGAGAGTAGAAGGGAGGGAAAAAGAGAGAGAGAAACATCAATGTGAGAGAGACCCATCAATTGGTTGCCTCCAGCACACACCCTGACCAGGGCCGGGGACCGAGCCTGCAATCCAGGTATGTGCCCTTGACCGGAATCGAACCTGGGACCCTTCTGTCTGCAGGCCGATGCTCTATCCACTGAGCCAAACTGGCTACGGCTAACCTATATGTTTTTTAAAAAAACTATTCGGTTACAGAGGGGCTCCTCCCTGAAGCAAAATTCAGATTGAGGGTGGTGTCCTGTCAGCCACCATCAATTAGAAAAGGGAGAGACACAGGAACAAGTAGGCCAACACATCAAGCAGACTTCACAGCTGTGTCCAGGAAAGCACTTCGGATTGATTCCAGCACACGGAACTGCCTGGAAGCAAACAGATCAGAGGCCCAGTAAGGTTTGCAGCGGTTCTCAACCTGTGGGTCGCGACCCCTTTGGGGGTCGAACGGCCCTTTCACAGGGGTCGCCTAAGACCATCGGAAAACACATATCATTACATATTGTTTTTGTGATGAATCACGATGCTTTAATTATGTTCCATTTGTAACAATGAAATTGGGGGTCACCACATGAGGAACTGTATTAAAGGGTCGCGGCATTAGGAATTTTGAGAACCATTGGTTTAGAGGGAACTGAATTGCCAAAGAAACCAAGAGTCTGATCAGAAAAAGCTGCCAGGTTTAAAACAACCTTTGGGGGTGCCCTGGCCGGGTGGTTCGGTGGGTTGGAGCATCATGCTGTACACCAAAAGGGTTCGGGTTCAATCCCGGGTCGGGGTGCATATGAGAGGCAACTGATAGATGTTTCTCTCTCTCTCTTCCTAAAAATCAATTTAAAAAACAAACAAACACATCCTTGGGAGAGGATTGAAAACAGCCACCCCTGGGCAGGAGATGGTCGCTGCCTGTCCCCATCCCTATCTTTCTGACCTTGTTTGCCTACTGCCCCCTCACTCTGTCCCAACCTCCTTCCCACCCAGGCCTTCCGCACAGTGAGTACACTGTCACCCCAGCCCCTTGGCCCTTGCTGTTTCCGCGCCTGAAAAAAAAAGTGTTTTTCAGCTATTTCCACGGCAAAGTACATGCTGGATCCCTGCCCCAAGTGTACTCAGGGGTAACTGGAAGACAGTGTCCCCGCTGCTCCTAGACACCAGGTCGCCCGCTGGCGACATCAAACCCCAGCCGCGGTAGCCTAACTGCCCACCTGCCCAGCTGGCCAGGGCCTCAAAGCCCCAGGAAGCGCGCCGAATTGTTTCCAGGGCTTGCTAGGGGGTTGTCACCTATGTTCAGCCACAAGTCCACTCCAATAGTCCCCGGGGGATCCTGTGGGGGTCGGGGTGAACAGCTCCCTCCCCGGCGCTATGGGGGTGAGCAGTGCCAAATGGGACCCGCAGGCCAAGGTGGCGCCAGCGAGGCGTGCCCTCTGGGTGTCCTGAGACCCAGCTGCCCAGGCGTGGAGGGGAGGTTTCCCCACGCCAATAGGTATCCTCAGCACCAGGTGGGGGCGGTGAGGGGGCCCTGGAACAGCCAGATGGAAGAGAGGCCCAGGGCGAGGTGTGGGAAGGGGCACAGACTTCCATGTCACCCAGGAGGGCCACTGCCCGCACGGCTCACGGTCACCAACCCGGAAGCTCTCCGGGAGCCCTGCCTATGGGGGCTTCATGGAGGCCTCATGACATAGTCGTGAGTGAATAAGTCATTGGCCATTAGTGACCGAGTCACCTTCTAGCCCCCCTGCCCTGGGTGGTGGTGATGGTGTGGTGGGTGGGATGGGACTAAAAGTTCCAACCCCTGGTAAGCTTCCACCCCCCCCCCCCGTCACCTCATTAACATGACAAAAGACACCCTTGCTTCCTTTAGGACATGCCAAGGGTTTAGGAGCTCAGCCAAAAAGGGGGATGAAGACCAAATACATATTTCCTATAAATCACAGCATCACACTCCACCCCCTGGGCTCGCAACACCGACCCCTAATAGCAAAGCCATCACAGAAGTCAAGGCGCTGGTGCGTTGCTAGAATCTCGCTCAGTCATTACTAACTACCCAGTCCCGTCTCAGCTCATCTGAAAATGTCTCCCAGGGCCAGGCCACTCAGGTCTGTGGGTTTCCGTTTGACCTTGCCAAGTTCCAAAAGCGCAAGGTCTCAGAACGATACAACCTTGAACCTTCTCAGGCATCTGGTATAATCAGACAATGGAGGTAAGAGATAGTATCATCTCCAGCTCTGACCTCTTTGGAGGCGTTAAGATTGGATTCCTCCCATTACATACCCCATCGATCCCTCTCTTACCCTCGGCTACTACTTTTCCTTCTCTGCATTTATACCCGGACTTTCCCACCTCTGGAAGGCACCTAGGTTTGGCCACTCTGCTGGCCTAGATTGCAGGCGGCAATACTAGTCTGGCAAGTGCCTCCCTCCTCCTCCTCCTCCTCCTCCTCCTCCTCCTCGCACACATTCCGGGGAGGGTGAGGGTGACCCAGGTGCAGATGCAGTGAGTGGGCTGTCGCTACCGCCCCGACTCACCCAATGGGGTGAGGGCACATCCCCGCCTCAGGCCCTCAGGAATTCTGACATAAAGGTGAAGAACTCAGTTACACGTTCTTGCTTAGAAAGCATTCCTGTTGCCAGCCCTCCTCGCTGCAGCTCTGCTCCTGCTCCGATTGCGTCACACAGAAGGAAAAGGTGGATGTGATGTGGGGAAGGAAGAACACCATCACCTTCTCCACCCCCTTCCCCAGATCCACAAAAAAAAAAGAGAGAGAAAAATCTGCCCTGGCCAGTGGCCCAGTTGGTTGGAATGTCATCTTGTGCAGCAAAAGGTAGTGGGTTCGATCCCCAGTCGGGGTGAGGATGGGAGGCAACCAATGATGTTTCTCCCCCTCTCTCTCTGAAAAAAAACCACACAATTCCTGCCCTAACCGGTTTGGCTCAGTGGATAGAGCGTCGGCCTGCGGACTCAAGGGTTCCAGGTTCGATTCTAGTCAAAGGCATGTGCCTTGGTTGCGGGCACATCCCCAGTGGGGAGTGTGCAGGAGGCAGCTGATTGATGTTTCTCTCTCATCCACATTTCTAACTCTCTATCCCTCTCCCTTCTCTGTAGAAAATCAATAAAATATACTTTAAAAAAACCCCACAATTCCTTGGGTGAGGATTAAATTAGAAAGCGCCCCGCCGGTGTGCCTCAGTGGTTGAGGTTGACCCATGCACCAAGGGCCCAAGGTTGGATTCCTGGACAGGGCACATGTCTGGCTTGCAGGCTCGATCCTCAGCAGGGGGAGTGCAGGAGGCAGCCAATCGATGTTTTTCTCTCTCTCCATTCCCCTCTCTCTAAAAATCAATAAAAAAACAACAACATTTAAATTAAAAAAAATAAAAGCCTATGCAGTAGGAACACTCCTTTAGCCCCAGTCCTGTTCCCGTGGTGTGAGCGCACTCAGGAAGCGTGGGAGCAGCTGTGGGCCAGCATTGCCCTACGTGCCCACCCAGTGCCCAGCAGGCTCCCTCGGCGGAGGGCACCTCTGCCCACGCGGGTGCAGTAGCTCCCGTTCCGTCTTTTATGGCCTCTCAGAGCCCGGTCTAGAGTCCTGTCCCTTCCTGTCAGGACCCACGAGTAGCCAGCAGCATCAGTGTCACTTGCCAGCTATGTTCAGCCCCCCTCTCCCCCCCACCCCCACTCCCGCCGGGCATCTGCCACATAGAATTTGCACTCTCTCTCTTGCGGACAGAACAGTTCTCACTAAACATTTTGTGCCTCAGAAGGCGCAAGAGGAAGACGCCTGGAATCAGCCCCTCTCTGCGTTGCTGCAGACCCCGTGCCCACACAGCTCATGGACTCAGGGGCCACCCTAAGCGAGTACATGGGTACCTGCTTGTCAATCCCAGTCACCTCCCAGACCTGGGAAGTTTTTTGTGTGTTTTTTAAATATATTTTTATTGATTTCAGAAAGGGAGAGAGAGATAGAAACATCAATGATGAGAGAGAACCACTGACAAGCTGCCTCCTGCCCACCCCACACTGGGGATCGAGCCCACAACCTGGGCATGTGCCCTGAACCGGAACCGAACCTGGGACCCTTCAGTCCATAGGCCGACACTCAATCCACTGAGCCACACCGGCCAGGGCGAACCTGGGAAGTTCTGATGGGCATCGACATGTCCTACTGCAAGGCACCCCTCACATTCCCATAGGGCTGTGCCCCGCACGGGCGCCCCTGCAACAGGCCAGGTCTCCATGGCCCTCCTGCCCGAGAGTGAGTGACAAGCCAAACACAGGGGCTGGGAAAAGGCATGCCATTCAGCCCACCAGGCCCATCTGTTTTGTTGTGAATCCTCACCCGAGGATATTTTTCCATTGATTTTGAGAGAAAGTGGAAGGGAGGAGGAGAGACACATCGATGTGAGAGAGACACATCGATTGGTTGCCCCTTGCATATGCCCTGGCTAGGGCCAGGGATCGAGCCTGCAACCCAGGTATGTGCCCTGGACCGGAATTAAACCCAGGACCCTTCAGTCAGCGGGCCGATGCTCTAGCCACTGAGCCACACCGGCTAGGACCAGGCCGACCTGTTTTATCTTCCTCGGCGTGGTGGCCATCCAAACAGGACGCTGTCCATTCACCGTGGCACCCTGTCCATAAACCAGTAGAAAGCCATTTACACGGCGCTGTCCACGTGGCACAAGCATTCCTGCTCGTGAGCATCCCCGCCTCGCGTGCCTCACGTTCCCGGGCAGCACGGTCCCCTATAAACCATTTCCACATGATCGTGGCATCTTCTGGGCCCCACCATCCCCACCAGGGCACTTCTCCAACCTCAGCCCAGACATTGTGGCTATCTCAGGTTTTGAGAGCACTTCGTGTCCTCCCATTAATAATGTCCAATAACAAGGTAGTAAATATCCCTCCCATGGAACTTCTCTCGTCCGAAGACCAGCGGTCATGACTGGGAGGCTCATGGGCTCTTTGTGTAAACCCCAGTGTAAGCGCCACAAAGGGCCACTGTGCAGGGCATCTGTCCCCACCGGCACCCCGCTTCTACCCACACTGTGTGGGCCCAGCAATCCTCCTGGTTCCCATCAGCACCCCCATTAAGCCAGCTTGCAGGGCAGGTTCACATACCCGTGTTACGATAGAAGGTAAGGGAACATTCCTCAGTCAGATAAAGAAAGATGCGTTTCCCAACACATGCAAATGCTGGATCCTTATGCTGCACACCCGGAATTAATATAATGTTGTATGTCAATCATTCCTCAATTAAAAAAAAAAAAGATGCAACCACTTCACATAACGCTGTTCAAGCATCCCGATTCTCCCGCATACTTTTTACCCGATTTCCACCAACCCAACTTCCTAAGTGTAGCCTCCTCGGGCTTCATCAGTAAGCTGTGATTTCAGAGGAGGTTCCTAAACCGGATGTAATATCCATTCCCAGAAAAAATGCAGAAAGTTACCCGGCCAGTGTGGCTCAGTGGTTGAGCATCGACCTATGAACCAGGAGGTCAGGGTTCGATTCCTGGTCAGGGCACAGGCCCAGGTTGCGGGCTCCATTCCATGTGGGGCATGCAGGAGGCAGCCAATCAGTGATTCTCTCTCTCCCTCTCGGAAATCAATAAAAACATATATATATTTTTTAAATTCAGAAACTTTACACCATGCTTGCCTAGACTTTCATAAGCCTATTGACCGTTTCATTGTTTTACTTTCTCTCAATCCAGTTGTAGCCCAAGCAAGGGCTTCACGGATGGGTTTTGGTGCCACAGCTCAGTGGGGTCTCATGATCACTTTGTGCAATTGCGTCAGGTCCCCAGTGAGGGGTGGAGCCGAAGGACCCTGGCCCTCCTGTCAAGCTTGATTAATACACCTGCCGCTGGCCCAAGGGATTGCTGCTTAGGTTTCTCATTGCAATTTTTTTCCTTCCAACTTTTAAAATCTGTCCACATTGGGATAAACAGAGCAGACATAATTGGGGCCCTTTAATATTGGGGGAACAATAGGGAATCCCTTGGGCCCGCCCGGCCTCAGGTTGTGCTGAAACCTTTGTTTTAACATCAGCGTCCATTTTATTCAGCCCATTTCTTAACAACCATCTACAGATGGCCGCCCTGTCGGGACACGTCCTGTCACCCTCTCTTTTCGGTCTCCTCTTCGCCTCTCCCAACATTCCATCTATTCCCTTTTATTTCCTCCTAACCTTTCACAAGGTTCCACCTCATTGGGCAGAGCCCCCTCCCCTCCCCCCTGCCTATTCCCATTCTCTTGTTAATGAACCTGATGTTTCTATCAGCATCTGTAAGGCCAGGCGAGGGGAAGCTGAGACAGGAAACGCCAGGCTTCCAGAGCTGCTGGCGGGTTTTGCAGCAGAAGGTGCCCGAGTGCCCGCGGGCAAGGCCCCCTTCCCCAGAGCAAGAGGCGCATTGGGCCGGTGGCCAGGTCGGTTCTGTACAGCCAGTGCCACCCGCCGCAGACGCAGCACTATCAGCTGCTCCATCTGGGCTGTTCCACTCGGTGTTTCGAGGGGGAGCCGGGCAGTCCCCCCTTCTCTGGGCAAAAACACCTCCCAGAGGCTTTCGCCCAGCTCACCACCCGGCTGTGTAGCCCAGGGAATGCCCTCCGCGCTGTCTGGACCCCATAGAACAAAGCCACTGTCACTGCGCGGGAGTGAGCTGTGGGCCCTGGATCCACCCGACATGCTCGGTGGCACTCAACACCGAAGACACAGCTGGATCATCACTCTCCAGCCCCCGTCAGTACAGCTTCCTCGGGTGACACTGTCTACAGCAGCGGTTCTCAACCTTCCTCACGCCGCGACCCTTTCATACAGCTCCTCATGTTGTGGTGAGCCCCAATTTCATTGTTACAACTTGAACATCATTAAAGCCTAGTGATTAATCACAAAAACAATGTGTAATGATATGTGTGTTTTCCGATGGTCTTAGGCGACCCCTGTGAAAGGGTCGCGACCCACAGGTTGAGAACCGCTGGTCTACAAGATGAACAACTCTTGCTAAACCCTACCATCCTTTCTCCCTTTCTCTTCCCAAACTGTATGTTTCGATGAATCGGGGGCATGTAGCAACTCCATTTCACCGACACAAACTCTGGGATTCCAGGCCCCAACTCCTAAGTATGTGGGCACTGGGGGGCCACCCCACAACACCAAGAACACGCGGACACCAGCAAGATGTCGAGGGACCCAGCTCAATCCTCACTGTCCACCTGGATGTCGCAGGAGACCCCACAGATTCTGGTTTCAGTCCCACTAGACCGCCCCAGTCCTGAACCCCCGTGCTTCTGACCCACAGGCTAGGTCTCGGCGACCCCCTCCCCGCCTTAGGCTCCATGACTTTGCTAGCGCAGCTCACAGAAGTCGAAGAAACATTTACTTACTGGATCACCGGTTTATTATGAAAGGATATGACTCGGGAACAGCCAGATGGAAGAGAGGACAGGGCGAGGTGTGGGAAAGGGCGAGGGGCCTCCGTGCCCTCTCCAGGGGCACCGCTCTCCAAAAACCTCCACATGTTCACCAACCGGAAGCTCGGTGAACCCTGTCCTTTTTGGGGGACTTTGTGGAGGCCTCATTGCCTAGGCTGATTGACCAACGCATGGGCCACTGGTGACTGATCCCACCTCCAGCCCCCTCCTCTCCCCAGGGCAGGGGGTGGGACTGAAGGGTCCCCTAGAGTCACCTGGTTGGCTCCACAGCCAAGGAGGCCCCAGCCCGAGGTTCTGGCCAAAAGGCGCCTCATTGACATAACAAAAGACACCTCTGCTGTTCTGTAATTCAGGAAATTCCAAGGGTTTAGGAGCTCTGCCAGGAACCAGGACGAAGATCAAATATATATTTCTCGTAAATCACAGTATCACAGTTTGTAAATGAGAACTACATCTTGGAGGACATATTTTTAACACCGAATACAAGTTTTAAAATACGCATTCTCTTAGCCCCAGCAATCAGACAAGACAAAGAAAGCAAAGAAAGACATCCACATTGGAAAGGAAGAAGTACAACTCTCATTATTTGCAGAGAACATGATACTATACATAGAAATCCCTGAAGACGGCACCAAAAAACTATTAGAATGAAATGACTTCCGTAAAGCTGCAGGATGCAAAATCAATATACAGACATCTGTTGCGTTTCTATATGCCAAGAACAAAAGATCAGGAGAGAAAATGAAGAAAACAATCCCATTTACAATTGCAGCAAAAAGTATAAAATACCTAGGAATAAATTTAACCAAAGAGGTGAAAGACCTGTACTTTGAAAAGTTAAGACATTGAAAAGGTGTGGCTCAGTGGATAGAGCATCAGCCTGTGGACTGAAGGGTCCCGGGTTCCATTTCAGTCAAGGGCACATGCCCCAGTTGTGGGCTCCATCCCCAGTAGGGGGCGGGTAGGAGGCAGCCAATCCATGATTCTCTCTCATCATTGATGTTTCTATCTCTCCCCCCCCCCTCTGAAAACAAAAAAAAATAAAAAAGGCAGTGAAGGGGGGGGGGGGAGGTAGAAGAGAGTATAGGAGGGATAAATGGAAGGAGACTGGACTTGGGGTAGTGAACACACAATGCAATATACAGATGCTGTATTATAGGATTGTACCCCTGGAAACTATATAATTTTATTAACCAATGTCACCCCAATAAATTCAATTTTTAAAAAAGACATTGAAAAAAGAAATTGAACATGATACAAATCAGTGGAAGAATATACCTTGCTCATGGGTTGCCAGGATTGATATTGTTTAAATGTCCTTACTACCAAAAGCAATATACAGATTCAATGCAATCCTTATCAAATGACCTATGGGATTCTTCTCAGAATTAGAACTAATCCTAAAATTGATATGGAACCAAAAAGACCCCGAATAGCCAAAGAAATCTTGAGAAAGAACACTGTGAGAGGTATCATGCTCCCTGAAATCACACTATAATACAAAGCTACAATAATCAAAACACTGTGGTACTGGCATGAAAACATATATTAATAAATGGAATAGAATAGAGAGCCCAGAAATAAATCCTCGAGTATGTGATCAATTAATACATATATGCCAAAGGAGGCAAGGATATACAGTGGGGTAAAGCCAGTCTCTTCAATAAATGGTGCTGGCAAAACTGGACAGATACATGCAAAAACAATAAAACTGAACCACTTTCTTACACCATATGCAAAAATAACCTGAAAATGGAGTCAAGATTTACATGTTAGACCTGAAATCATAAAACACTTAGAAGAAAACATAGGTAGTAAACTGTGATATCACTCTTAGCAATAACTTTTTTGATATACCTCTTTCAGCAAGGGAAACAAAGAAATAATAAACAAATGGGACTACATCAAACTAAGAAGGTTTTGCACAGCCCCCCCCCCCAAAAAAAATCAACAAAATGAAAAGTCAATCTACTGAATGGGAGAAGGTATTCACAAATGACACACCCAATAAGGGATTAATATCCAAAGTATCAAAAGGTCTCATACAATTTAACACCAAAACCACAAAAATCTGATTTAAAAATGAGCAGAGGGCCTGAATAGACTGATAAAACATGTAAAGATACTCAGTGTTACTGATCAGGGAAATGCAAATTAAAATCACAATGAGATGTCACCTCACAGCTGTCAGAACAGCTATCATCCATACATCAACAAATAAGTGTTGGTGAGGTTGTAGAGAAAAGGGAACCCTCGTGCACTGTTGGTGAGATTGTATTGGTGCAGCCACTGTGGAAAACAGTATGGAGGTTCCTAAAAAAATTAAAAATAAAGCTGCTATATGGTCCAGCAATTCCACTTCTGGGTATTTATCCGAAGAAAACAAAAACACTAATTCAAAAGATATATGCAGCCCTATGTTCACTGCAGCATTATTTACAATAGCCAAGATATGGAAGTAACATAGGTGTCCAGCGATGGATGAATGGATAAAAAAAGATGTGGGACATTTATACAATGGAATATTACTCAGCCATAAAAAAGACTGAAAGATTGGCATTTGTGACACCATGGATGGACCTGGAGGGTAGTGCGCTAAGTGAAATAAGTCAGACACAGAAAGACAAATACCATATGATCTCACTTATATGTGGAATCTAAAAATCAATCAATCAATGAATAAACCAAACAAAATAGCCCTGGCCAGTTTTGCTCAGTGGATTGAACATTAGCCCTCGGAGTGAAGGGTTGCTGGTTCGGTTCCGGTGAAGAGCACCTACCTCGGTGCAGGTTCCATCCCCGGCCTGGTCAGGGTGCATGTGGGAGGCAACCAATCCATGTGTCTCACATCGATGTTTCTCTCTCTCTCTCCCCCCCTCCCTTCCACTCTCTCTAAAAATCAATGGAGCCCGGCTGGTGTGGCTCAGTGGCTGAGCATCAACCCATGAACCAGTTGAAAGAGAATATAATTATTACAACTTAGGAGGCCATGGTTCGATTCCTGGTCAGGGCCCATGCCCGGGTTGTGGGCTCGACCCCCATGTGGGGCGTGCGGGAGGCAGCAGATCAATGATTCTCTCTCATCATGGATGTTTCTATCTCTCTCTCCCTCTCCCTTCCTCTCTCTGAAGTCAATAAAATCTATTTTTGTAAAAATTGATTAATTAATTAATTTTTTTAAAATGAGGTGGATCTGTGTGTCCTGATATGGAATGCCTTCCAAGGCAAGCTGTTTTCGTGAATAAAGCAATTGCAAAGAGATATGTATACCATCAAGTCAAAACAAAATAAAAGGTACAAAATCATGCCACATGTGTTTTAGGAAGCATATATGCAGGAAGGCGCATGGAAGTGATGCGGGTAACAGTTGCTCCCTGGGGGGAGGAAGGCAGAGGAGGGATTGGGGATGGTGACCCAGAGGACTTACCCTTATGCTTCATACCCAAGCGTCTTGCCAGGATGATGGCTGCTTGTGTCATTAGAAATTAATTTCTTATAAAGGGCATTTGGCTGTGAAGCAAACATTGTCATGCCACCTCCGCCCCTTGTCCCTGCTCCTATCACCTTAGCGCACGTAGCCCCAATGTGGCCCCCGGGAAGGCTGGGGAGTGACCCGGCCGCTCACACCGATGCTGGTGGGAGTCGGGGCCCAGGCCGGAGGCAGAAGCCACATTAGCTACGCGCACAGACACGATTACACATGAAGACTGTTCAGTGGGTAGAAAGCAGGTAGGTGAGGCGTGAAAAGGACCGGTGAGGCATCCTAGAGAGAGTGATCGCCAGGAGCTCTCCTCCCCCATTGAATATAATATAATGAGTACAATTTAGGAGCTTGGAGGAAGGGCTCCACCGGGCTGGACCCCAGACCTGAGAAGAGGGGGCGCCGCTCACCTCATGCTGGTGTTTCTGATGAGACTGGGCCTGTGAGCGCCGGACAGTGACCACCGGACCGAAAGTGGGGTTCCTCGCCCTCCTCCAGCCGCGCAGTCTCTCTAGCGCCCCCTATAGACGGAGTCTACCAAGGAGCCGCTGGCGAAGCAGAACTGTGAATGGCGGCCTCTCAGGCTCTGAGTCAAAAGGCAGAGGATAGAAAGGTGAGTTTGGAGCTTAATAACAGCCACACGAGCCACACGAGTCCCAGTTCATCGATCACTCAGCCTCAACGGTTATTGCTACTTTGGCTTTCTTGTTTCATTGATTCCACGGGAGCATTTTAAAGCAAATCCCATCATTTCATCCATAAATACTTCCGTATCTACCAGGCTACAGACTTTAAGAACACAATACCACCCTAACCGGCGTAGGCCTGCAGACTGAAGGGTCCGGGTTCGATTCCGGTCAAGGGCATGTACCTTGGTTGCGGGCGCATCCCCAGTAGGGGGCGTGCAGGAGGCAGCTGATCGATGTTTCTCTCTCATCGATGTTTCTAACTCTCTATCCCTCTCCCTTCCTCTCTGTAAAAAAAAAAAAAAGTCAATAAAATATGTTAAAAAAAAAAAAAGAACACAATAGCACCATCACACCTAGTGAAAGCAATGCTAATTCCTTCATATCATCTCATACTCAGTCTGAGTTCAGATTGTTTGATTGTCCCAAAGATGGCTTCTTCCGGTTGTTGGTTTGCTTGAGTCAAGACCCAAACAAAGTCCAGGTGTTGCTCTGGTTAATATGTCTCTTAAGTCTCTTTCAGTCTATAGCCCTTCCGCCCCCTTCCTTTTCTCTTTTATATCATGAATGCATCGCAGAAACCATGCCACTTGCACGGTGGAATGTGCCATGTTCTAAATCTGTCGGATTGGATCCCGTTGGTATCATTTAACATGTCCCTTGTCCCCTTTATTTCCTGTAAGATGGTGGTTACATCTGGAGCCCTGGTTAGATTCAGGTTCAGTTTTTTGGCAAGGAGAATTCATAGGTGCTGTGCACTTCCCATCACTGGAAGGCACAGTGGTGATTTAAAAAATATATACTGTATTTTTAATTGATTTCAGAGAGGAAGGGAGAGGAAAAGAGAGAGAAACATCCATGATGAGAGAGAATCATAGACCAGCTGCCTCCTGCACGCCCCACACTGGGAATCGAGCCTGGGAATAGGTCGATGCTCAACCACTGAGCCACACCAGCCGGGCACAATGGTGATTTTTAAAAATTGAGGTATAATCTTTAAGTTGAAGTAAGATCCTTAAATTGAGGTATACTTTACCTACAATAAAATGCACACAAATTAAGTGAACTGCCTGATGAATGATTACATGTTATGCAGCCCTGCAACACCCACTGAGGCCAGGATATTAAAGCATTCCTATAACCCAGACCACTCCTTCACGAAATGGTGCTTTTCCAGTTCTGTCATTCTTTCAGAGTTTGAATTCCTTTATAATGAGGAACTTTCTCATCAATTCTGGCTGCTCTGAAACACAGACAGGCAGGATAAATGTATAATTTTTTTCTTTTTGCTGCCAATTAGTTGATGAATTGATGAATTGAATCAATTAGTTGGTGTCCTAGCAGCCTCCAAAAGTGACCATTGAGATTTTATTTTATTTTTTGAGGTTTTATTTTTTAGTGCCATTATGAACTCAGAGTTTTTTTAAATATTTGGTGTATAAATAGATGTACTACTTTGCAGTCAATATGCTTTTTGGTGCTCAAATTGTCCAATCTTGGGCCAGTAGAATCCCCTTAAAAATTGGTTTTATAAGCCTGGTGTGGCATCAAGAGGAGACTAGAGTCATAGAGGCACAAACAGACTGAGGAACCTCAGAGGAAGGCAGGGGAGGGTGGTGGGGAGAGACCAGCCAATGGACTTGTATGCATATGGACATGACCCGTGGACACAGACAGTGGGGTGGTGAGGGTGGGGGTGGGGAATAAAAAGAATGGAATAAAAGAACACCAAAAAAAAAAAAAAAGAAGAAAAGAAAAGAAAAAGGAGGGGACAGCATCGATTCCCAGTCAGGGCACATGCCTGGGCTGTGGGCAGCTGATCGATGTTTCTCTCGTGGATGTTTCTTCCTCTCTTTTGAAAATCAATTAAAAAACATATTCTTTTTAAAAAATGGGTTTTTTGCCCTGACCGGTTTGGCTCAGTGGCTGGAGCGTCGGCCTGCGGACTCAAGGGTCCCGGGTTCGATTCCGGTCAAGGGCATGTACCTTGGTTGCGGGCACATCCCCAGTGGTGGGTGTGCAAGAGGCAGCTGATCGGTGTTTCTCTCTCATCGATGTTTCTAACTCTCTATTCTTCTCCCTTCCTCTCTGTAAAAAATCAATAAAATATATATTTTTTAAAAATGGGTTTTTTTAGTCATTTAACGTGACTTTGTAATTCTTAATTTCTAATAAGACAGGATATTCCAGGTTCATCTTTTACATTTCCAGCCTCGGAAGTGAAATGAGTCTGTATATGTTTGTTTGTTTGTTGGTTTGAATTTATATTTAGTCACCGCAATCTGGCCACTAGGTCTTTATTGCTATTGTGTTGTTATTTCTCTTAGGTCTTTCCAGGGCACGGAGCTAGGAAAGATGTAATTTTTAGAAAAAGAAAAATAAATTATGCATTAATACTGCTACATCCAATACAAATGACTTAATTTCTTTGATTTTGTGTTTCTGTCTCTTTCTCACGTATGAAGTCTTGGTTCTTAATGATATTAGCATAATAACTTGCTTTATGCTACTATATCGCTAGAATAGTATCAGGGTAACAGCACCAATGTCATTGCTAACAATCAGTTCCCTGCCTGCCATTGAAGATTTATTTGTAGTTCTTTTTTTCCTTCGGATCCAGCCCACTAGGGATGCGCAGTGACAATACTGTGTTTGCAGGTCACCTGGAATAATTATTCTGGGTAGTTTTGCCCCCAAATTGATATGTAGTTATTTAGGTTCATTTGTTTCCGTTCTTCTTCCATTTTTAAGGAAAGTATTTTTTTTCTTTATTATACTGTTTTAAAATTATTTTGAACAATCTTATGGTTCCGATGTATAGCAGTGATCTGTTGCTGCATAACCAAATTTACTGGCTTAAAATCACAAGCATTATTGTGTCACCGTTTGCCAGGGTCAGAAGTCTGGATCGGCTGTGCAGGGCGGTAGTTCTAGCTCAGGGTCTCATGAAATGGAAAGATGGCAGCTGGGCCTGCAACCATCTTAAGGTTTAACTGGGGCTGGGCGATCTGCTCTCAGGATGGTTCATGTCCTAGCTGGTGTGGCTAAGTGGATAGAGCGTCGGACTTTGGACTGAAGGGTCTCCGGTTCGATTCCAGTCAAGGGCAGGTACCTTGCCGGGGTCCAGCCCCGGGGGTCCAGGGGTCCCCAAAGGTGTGGACGGAGTCGGCGAAGAATGTTTTACACGGAGACAGCGTTCAGAACTCTCTAGCTCTCTTTAGTCTCCGTGGATCTTCCTGTGCCTGGCTGAGGCCACAGAGAAAGATCCTGAGGGAAGCTGAGCTTTTATTTTATAGTCAGAGGTAAACAGGTAGTGGTTACCAAAGTTACACTGTTCTTGTGAGTTTCACTTGTTTACACTGTTCTTGTGAGTTTCACTTGTTTACACTGTTCTTGTGAGTTTCACTTGTTTACACTGTTCTTGTGAGTTTCACTTGTTTACACTGTTCTTGTGAGTTTCACTTGTTTACACTGTTCTTGTGAGTTTCACTTGTTTACACTGTTCTTGTGAGTTTCACTTGTTTACACTGTTCTTGTGAGTTTCACTTGTTTTTGTTCTTGTTCTTGCTGCACTTCCCTCAGCCCATTAGCTGCCTGGTTCAGATCTAGGGAGCGTCATAAGGTCAAGCCTAATTATGCTAAGAGGACTGTGCCCTCTAAGCTGGGACTTGTTTGTGACTTTGCCAACAGGTCAGTCCGAGGCTTAATCCTATATCGGCTCCCCACAGTACCTCAGTTGGGTGCGTGCAGGAGGCAACCCATCAATGTGTCTCTCTCACATCGATGTCTCTGTCTCTCCCTCTCTCTTCTACTCTCTCTAAAAATCAATGGGAAAATATCTTCGGATGAGGATTAACAAATAAATAAAAATAGGTGGTTCACTCATGTGTCTGCTGGCAGGCTTTAGATCCTTACTATGTGGGTCTGCTCCAGAAAGCAATTGCTTTCTCCCAACACAAGTGACCCAAGAGAAAGAAAGAGTAGAACTGAAGCCACATTGTCTTTTAAGAGCCTAATCGTGGAATTTACATCCCATAACTTCTGCCACGTTCTATGGGTCACGCAGACCAACTCTGATCCATTGTCGGAGGGACCTTCACAAAGAGGTAAGCACTAGGAGGCCGGGGACCTTGGGGCCAGCGTTGACACAAAGCAAAAATGTCCACCACACTGCATCCCGAGAGGTCTCCATGCCATTTTTTTAAACTAACATATTTTTATTGATTTTAGAGAGGAAGGAAGAGGGAGGGAGAGAGAGAAACATCAATGATGAGAGAGAATCACTGATTGGCTGCCTTCTGCACACTCCCCACTGGTGATCAAGCCCGCAACCCAGGCATGTGCCCTTGACTGGAATCGAACCCGGGACCCTTCAGTCTGCAGGCCGACGCTCTATCCACTGAGCCAAATCGGCTGGGGCTAGATGCCATTTTTGAGCTTTCCACATTCTCTCCCTCCCCCTTTAGGAAACCACTTTTTATTCATTTTGGCTTTACCTCTTCATTGTTTTATTTTGAAAACGATCAGAAAATACATGCCTATATGTATATTTCCAAAACATACTCCTTTCTATGCAGCTTTGCTGCACCTTGCCTTTTTCAGTTAACACCATATCTTACAGATCATCTAACAGCAACACACAGAGAACTTCCTTACTCCATTTTACGGCCTTATTAAAGCTCACTATGTAGATATACTATAGTTTAAATAAAACTTTAATGGCTTCATCATTTATTAATTCGTCTCCACTTTTTGGATGCCTAAGTGGCATATAATTTTCATCATTATAAAGAATGCTGTAGCCCTGGCCAGTGTTTCCAGTGGTTAGAGCATCAGCTGGCGCACTGCACCGAAGGATTGTGGGTTCGATTCCTGGTCAAGGGCACGTATCTAGGTTGCAGGTTCAATCCCCAGCCCCTGGGTGCATATGGGAGGCAACCAATCAATGTGTCTTTCTCACATCTCTCTCTCTCTCTTTCTCTCTCTCTCTCTCTCTCTCTCTCTCATCTCTCCCTTTTCCTCCCTTCCTCCCTTCCACTCTCTCTAAAAATCAGTGGAAAAAATATCCTTGGGTGAGGATTAACAACAAAAAATAATAATGCTTTAACAGCTATCTTTGTATATGCAGGTTTTTCTTGATGTAGGATTATTATCTTAGATTACAAGACTCTCAGATACAAATTGAATGAAGTCAAAGGTATGAGTAATTGTGCTCAGTTTTATTGCTAAATTGGTTCACAAAAGAGCTACACTGCATTACATTTCCACCTACAATCTACAGAGCGCTCATCTTCTCTGCATTCTTATCTGAATTGGAAAAGGAATAGTCTAATTCCTTTTCATCTTTACCATTTTGATATACTTAAGTATATTCTTGCAGCAGCCATGTATTTTCACATCAGACTTTTGTACTAAGGTACTTTATTTTATTACTGTCTATTTAAAAGATAACATTAATTTAGAAATGATAATATAGCAAATATCACTTTTGACTAAATTCACTTTTCTATATCTTTAACCTTAAGAGCATGTGGACTTATGGAATATATTTCTGAGCTAGTAAACATGCCAGACCATAACATGTGCAAAAATTATAAAGTACAGCAATGATTATACAAGCCATAAAATACAATAAAAGTTATTCCAGCCATTTTAGTACAGTATATTCAGATACTCAGAGATAGTAAAATATTCAAGTTGTTTCACTGGATTTGTAGCAGTGTGATTGTTTTTACCATAACAATAGCTTTTAACTCCTTTTCCTGAAGAAATTATAGACTGCAGGTAGAGATCTGTTATTCATGAGCTACATATTTAGTAAATGTTTTAAAAGCAGACCTGCCTTGCTTCCCAGTCAGGTCGCTATGATATGTTCCTCGATTCATGTCCTCATGCTTCACGGGATTAATTAGCAAAATGATTTTTTTCCTCCCTTTTCCATTCTGAGTGATATTTTTAAAACATTTTTGGCACTTAACACAGAGTGCAGTTTATAGGTCATGAAAATATTCATATTATAAAGCACTTCCGCACAGCTCTTCTGCAGCTAGTACAAATGCTGATTATCTCTATAGGCTTAGGTATTCGGAACGCCCAGCCATTTTCCTGAAATGTAACCAGACTCAACAGCAGAGCCCTGGGGGGTGGGGGTGGGGGGCGGTGAAGGACAGGGTGTTCCCCACCAAGGTCACCTGTCAGTCTTCAGTCTCGTTATCAGTAAACAACGTTAACAAATGGTGCTGAAAAGCCCTGGAATTCTCCCGCCCAAGCTTAAAAGGAAACATGATGAGTCCCGCCTCTGCTCAAAAGGAAACAGTACATACGCCTGCTGCAGGCCTTGGTCAGCACAAAGCTCAGGCCTGTTGCAATTAACCTTTGCGGCCCAATAGCCAACACCGATTACATCTCAGTACTTTCCAAAGCACGTTTTGGGGGGACCACGATGCAAAAATGAGCAGATACGGCCAATCGAGATCAATTCAGAAGCCAATGAAAACGACGCCCTTTTGAAAGACCAGCACAGGATGGAAATGAACGAGAAAGCCAGTATCCAGGACCAGGGAGGCGAGCCTCCTCCTCCCCTGCTCGAGGAAAACAAATTGGTAGAGAACTTTTGCAGGTGCATCCTGGTCATATGTATCCAAATTCCTTAAAGGTACATTCCCTCAGTGGAGCCATTACATAGGTAGCATTTCATCCTGAAGAAATAATTGAGGGGAGGGGCAGAGGAAAATAACAAGAATGTTTGTGCAGTCCAGGGGGTGATAGAAAAAGCTAGAAACCACCGAATGTCCGGGCTGTTTCAGGAAGCTGTGTCCATCTGCAGTCATTCAGAGAAATCCTGGAGAGGCCTGTTAGTACGCATGTCTGACATGCGAGCTCCTTTCCTTCTGAGCTCCCAGATCCCAGAGACTGTCCAGGGCAGCAGTGCTCACTGCCCCAGGCCCCAATCATGACAACCTGCTCCCCCTTTCCCAGCTTCCCCTGCGCCTCGGATGGGCCTCTGATCCAGTTCTGGCCAATTACACATAAGGCTAGTGTACTGGGACTTCTGGGGACATTTCTGCTTTCCTGATTTTTTAAAAAAAGACAGATACTGCCCGAACCGGTTTGGCTCAGTGGATGGAGCGTCGGCCTGCGGACTGAAGGGTCCCAGGTTCGATTCCGGTCAAGGGCATGTACCTTGGTTGCGGGCACATCCCCAGTAGGAGGTGTGCAGGAGGCGGCTGATTGGTGTTTCTCTCTCATCAATGTTTCTAACTCTATCCCTCTCCCTTCCTCTCTGTAAAAATATCAATAAAATATATTTTAAAAAAGAAAAAAAAGACAGATACTGTTGATGGCAACAATCTCCTACTACAGACATTCTGTTAAGTGAGACTGACTCTTTTTTTTTAAAAAAATATTACAAACATTTTCAACATTTATCTTCAAATCTGAATATGTTTTTTGTTTTGTTTTTTAAATATATTTTATTGGTTTTTTTACAGGCAGGAAGGGGGAGGGATAGAGAGTTAGAAACATCAATGAGAGAGAAACATCAACCAGCTGCCTCCTGCACACCTCCTACTGAGGATGTGCCTGCAACCAAGGTACATGCCCTTGACCGGAATCGAACCTGGGACCTTTCAGTCCGCAGGTCGACGCTCTCCACTGAGCCAAACCAGTTAGAACAAGACTGACTCTTTATTTTTATTTTTAAAAATATATTTTTTATTGCTTTCAGAGAGGAAAGGAGAGAGAGAGAGATAGAAACATCAATGATGAGAGAGAATCATGGATCGGCTGCCTCCTGCACACCCCACACCGGGGATCCAGCCCATAACCCAGGCCTGTGCTCTGACCGGGAATCAAACTGTGACCTCCTGGTTCATAGGTCGATGCTCAACCACTGAGCCATGCTGGCTGGGTGAGACTGACTCTTTCTTAAACAATTTTTATTTATTGATTATACAGAGAGAGGGAGAGAGAGACAGAGAGAGAGAAAGAGAGAGACAGAGAGAGAGAGAACATCGATTCGTTGTCCCACTTATTGATGCATTCATTGGTTGATTTTTGTATGTGCCCAGACTGGGGCTCGAACCCCCTCAACCTTGGCGTATTGGATGATGCTCTTACCACCCGAGCTGCCTGGCCAGGGCCAAGGCTGACTCTGATTCCTTAAGTAAAGGATCAGCCGGGTCTTCCGCTATTTGCAGTCAATGTCCCTGACTCTGATGGATGCCGGACGTGCTGCTTAGCTCTGCCTTCAGGAGTCCCAGCTGCTGGGAGCGCTACAGGCTGCCCGCCTTCATCTGCCAGCGACCTCCAGGAACCGGACTGTGCTGAAGTCAGCTGCCAGGCCCCAGGTCATGCCCCCTGCCCAGGGGCCAGCCCACATCTAACAACAGGGGCGTGGAAGGCCCAGCCTTCTTCAGCCTGGGCCGCTCTAAGCTACAGAGCGGAGGCCTTGTTGCTCCTGCACATTGCTAGCCTGTGCTCTGGTCTAACCCTACTTTATTCCCTTCCCCAGACATTTGATCCTGAAAACAGCACCTCATAATCTTCCTGAGTCTGTTTCCTGGGAAACCCCGCCCCCAACACTACTGACACATTCATTCAATGAAAAAATGTTCCAAGTTTATTGCTAAATAACAAAACAACACGTTAGAGAACAGTATGCGTGATGTCATCCTGTTTTCTTATTGTACAGATTCTATATTTGCAGAGAGAAATATCTGGAAAACTTTTTAGGAGATATTCTGAGAATACATTTTTAAAAGAATAGTTGGTACATAATGTTATATTCGTTTCAGATGTAAAATAGAGAATGTTTTTATGATCTTGTAATATTGGCAAATTTCTTAATAAGTGCAAACCATAAGGAAAGGCTTATACATTTGAATACACTTAAAATATATGTCAATCCAAGGAAACTATAAAGACAGTGAAACCATAAGCCACAAACTAGGAGACAATATTTTTATATTTTCAGTATGATAACTGACAAAAGATTGCATCCAGAATATATCATAAACGAGAAAAAGTCAAATCCAATAGAGAAGGAAGCAAAGAATAGGAAAAGGCAACTCACAAAAGAAAAAACATACATGGCCAATAACATAGTAAGAGACTCACAACCTCGACAACTCTCAAAACCGGTTTCCACCCTTTGGATAGCTAACAACTGAAAAACACTGATAACAGCTCATGTTGGCAAGAGTGTGGGGGATCAGGTATGGACATATAATATTCTTTTCTCTGATACACAATATTCTGAAAAATCATCCTTTTCATAAGTAGTCTGGACCAGGATTATTTGGAGAGTAATTTTTAAAAAAACATATTTTATTGATTTTTTTACAGAGAGGAAGGGAGAGGGATAGAGAGTTAGAAACATCGATGAGAGAGAAACATCGATCAGCTGCCTCCTGCACACTCCCCACTGGGGATGTGCCCGCAACCAAGGTACATGCCCTTGACCAGAATCGAACCCGGGACTCTTCAGTCCGCAGGCCGATGCTCTATCCACTGAGCCAAACCAGTTAGGGCTGGAGAGTAATTTTTAATAGCAAAAAGGATTAAGCAACCTCAGTTTCTACTGGGGAAGGAAAACTGTGGCGCACTCTCTGCCATAGAGTCCCTGAGGTCGTAGGCCGAGTTAAAAAGCAGGAAGGGCCCTGACTGGTTTGGCTCAGTGGATAGAGCGTCGGCCTGCGGACTGAAAGGTCCCAGGTTCGATTCCGGTCAAGGGCATGTACCTTGGTTGCGGGCACATCCCCAGTGAGGGGTGTGCAGGAGGCAGCTGATCGATGTTTCTCTCTCATCGATGTTTCTAACTCTCTATCCCTCTCCCTTGCTCTCTGTAAAAATCAATAAAATATATTTAAAAAAAAAAAGCAGAAAGGGAATGGGTATGTGCTGGATCTTTCTGCAAAGTTGGCCAGTTTTATATTCTCACCAACAGGGGTTGAGTGTTCCTGTTGCTCCACATCATCACCAACATTTGGGGTCATTAGTCATTTTATTTATTTATTTTAAAAATATGTTTTTATTGAGTTCAGAGAGGAAGGGAGAGGGAGAGAGAGAAAAACATCAATGATCAGAGAGAATCACTGATCGGCTGCCTCCTATACACTCCCTACTGGGGATCGAGCCCGAAACCCAGGCATGTGCCCTGACTGGGAATCGAACCATGACTTTCTGGTTCATAGGTCGATGCTCAACCACTGAGCCACGCGAGCCAGGCCTGGGCTGTCAGTCACTTTAATTTAGCCATTCTCATAGGTGTATAGAGGTATTTCATTGTGGCTTTAATTTGCATTTCTCCAGTGACTAATGGCCTTGATCACTTTTTTATGTGGATAATTGGCCATTTGTTTATTTTATTTTGAGAACTATCCATTCAAGTTTTTGCCCATTTTAAGGTGCGTTGTTTTTCTATTATTGAGTTATAGAATTCTTAGTCATTTGTCAGATATGTGTTCTCTGAATATTTTTCCCAGTATGTAGATTGCCTTTCAATATTCTTAATGTTGTCTTTTTAAAAATATATATATATTTGGCCCTAACCAGTTTGGATCAGTGGATGGAGCGTCGACCTGCGGACTGAAGGGTCCCAGGTTCGATTCCGGTCAAGGGCATGTACCTTGGTTGCGGGCACATCCCCAGTGGAGGGTGTGCAGGAGGCAGCTGATCAATG
>NW_005370552.1:2035934-2046820 GCF_000412655.1 Myotis brandtii | reverse complement strand
TTTGTATTGATTTTAGAGAGGAAGGGAGAGGGAGAGAGACAGAAACATTAA
The DNA here is from genome assembly GCF_000412655.1 of Myotis brandtii. NCBI lineage: Eukaryota > Metazoa > Chordata > Mammalia > Chiroptera > Vespertilionidae > Myotis > Myotis brandtii. The sequence goes on along the minus strand of NW_005370552.1, from coordinate 2,046,769 downwards.
TGATGAGAGAGAATCACCGATCGGCTGCCTCCTGCACACCCCTCACTGGGGGATCAAGCCCGCAACCCAGGCATGTGCCCTGACCAGGAATATAACCTGGGAGCCTTCAGTATGCGGGCCGACGCTCTATCCACTGAGCCAAACTGGCTAGGGCTAATGTTGTCTTTTGATGAGCAGAGTTTTTAATTTTGATGAAATCTAGTTTATCAATATTTTCTTTCATGGTTCTGCTTTCTGTGACCTGCTAAGCCAACTTTATCCCAAATCATGAAGATATTCTTCTAACGTTTCCTGTTTAAAAATATATGGTTTTACCACTTAACACACAGGTGTGTGGTCCATCTCAGAATAATTTTTTTCAGAATAATTTTTGTATATGGTGTGAGGTAGAGGTTGACAGTCACATTTTCCATCTGGAGAGCCAGTTATATGGCTTCATTTGCTGCATAAACTTTCCTTTCCCTATTACATTGCTTTGGTGCTTTTGTAAAAATATCAAATGACTACGCAAGTGCGGGTCTATTCCCAGCTCCCTATTCCACTTGTCAATTTATGTGCCATGCTCTCAGGACTAGTGTAGCTTTCCAACAAGCCTTGAAGTCAGGTCGTGTAAGTCCCCATGCTTTTGTTTTTCCCTTTCAAATTCCTTGGATATTCCAGGTCCTTTATATTTCCATATGTACTTTAGAACTAGAGTTTCAATGTCTACAAAATCAGTGGCTGGTATGTGGATATGGATGGCATTGACTCCCTGGAGAAATGACAGATCAGCAACATTGTCTTCCACTTCATGGACCCGATCTACCTCCCCATCTAGTTTTTCTTTAGTTTCTCTCAAAAATGTTTTCTAGCACAGAGGTCTTGCCTGTGTTACATTCATTCCCAAGTATTTTATGGTTGTTGTTGATGATCTTATGCATGAAGTTAATTTTTAATTTTATTTTGCAATCGTTTGCTAGCGGCATATAAAATACAGTTGGGTTTAAGCAAATGAATCTTGCCTCTGTGACTGACACGTGGCAGCAGCGCATATTTCTTCAGGTTTTCTGAGTAAACAGTCATGCCACCTGCCCACGCAGACTGCAAGGCCTGGTATTTCTCTTGCTTTGTTGCATGAGGGCAGGCTTCAAACACGATGTTGAGAGAAGGGGTGAGAATGGTGTTCTTACCTTCTTGCTTGGAAGGAGAAAATGTTCACTATTTCACCATTAACTAGACTAATACATAAAAACACATTTTAAAAATAAATAAATAAACTCTCACCCTAACCAGTTTGGCTCAGTGGATAGAGCGTCAGCCTGCAGACTGAAGGGTCCCAGGTTCGATTCCGGTCAAGGGCATGTACCTCGGTTGTGCGCACATCCCCAGTAGGGAGTGTGTAGGAGGCAGCTGATTGATGTTTCTCTCTCATCGATGTTTCTAACTCTATCCCTCTCCCTTTCTCTCTGTAAAATAAATACATAATAAATAAATAAATAAACAAACAAGCTCTCAACCCCTGTTGGTGATAGGTTTTTTTGTCCTTTATGATTTGGAAAACAGAATAGTAGAAACTATCCGAAATTAAACACATAGAGAAAAGGGAGTTTTAAAAAATGAAAGAGTCCGGCCGGTGTGGCTCAGTGGTTGAGCATCACAGTTCGATTCCAGGTCAGGGCACATACCTGGGTTGTGGGCTTGATCCTCAGTGTGGACCTCCTGGTTCATAGGTCGACGCTCAACCACTGAGCCACTCTGGCCGGGCTGTATTAACCATTTTATGTGTAGAGTTTAATAGTGTTACGTACATTCATATAATCATACAACCAACCTCCAGAAGTCTTTTCATTTTGCAAAACTGAAACTATACCCATTAAATAACTCCCCATTCTCCCTCCCTCCCCCAACCCCTGGCAACCACCATTCTGCTCTGTCTCCGCAAATCTGACCACTGTAGGTACATCATATAAGTGGAATCACACAGTGTTAGTCTTTCTGTGGCTGGTTAATTTCACTCAGCATAATGTCCTCAAGGTTCATCCATGTTGTAGCACATGTCAGAATTTTTATCCATTCGTTCATGGATGGACACGTGGGGCGGCTATTGCGAATAATGCTGCTATGAATAAGGGTGCACAGATGTCTCCTTCAGTCCCTGCTTTCAATCTTTTCTTGTGTCTGTCCCAGAAGTATAATTGTTGGATCATATGGTAATTCTATTTTTCATTACCAAGCATGTATTTGATAAGGGATTTGTGTCTAAGATACATTAAAAAGTTCTCAAAACTCAATAATAAGGAAACAAACAACACAATAAACTTGGAACAACTGATTTGAACAAACGCTTCACCAAAAAAGATATATGACTGGCAAAAAGCACTTGAAGAGATGCTTCACATCATCACTATCAATAGGGAAATTAAACTTAAAACCATGAGATACCACTACATGCCTAGTAGAATGGCAAAAAGTAAAAAGACGGACTGCATCAGACACTGGCGAGGAGGCAGAGGGTGCTGGCAGAACTGCAAAATGGTGCAAACACTTTGGAAAATATTTGGCTGTTTCTTAAAAGTTAAACACACGCTTACATTATAATCCAGTTATCCTACTCTTGTGTATTTATCCGAGAGTAAAGAAAGCATATATCCATACAAAGACTTGTAAGTGACTATTCATAGCAGCTTTCCCTGTAAGAGGCAAAAATTGGCAATAACCCAGATGTCCATCAACAGGTGACTAGATAAACAAATTGTGGTGCATCCATACAATGGAACAGTACTCAGCACTAACAGAGATGAATTAGTGATACATCCACAACATTTATGAGTCACAAAATCTTTCTGCTGTGTGCAAGAAGCCAGATGATAATGAGTATATATTGTATGATTCCAATTATTATTATTTTTGAAATATATTTTTTATTGATTTCAGAGAGAGGAAGGGAGAGGGAGAGAGAGAAACATCAATGATGAGAGAGAATCACTGATTGGCTGCCTCCTGCATGCCTCACACTGGGGACTGAGCCCGCAACCCAGGCATGTGCCCCTACTGGGAACTGAACCGTGGCTTCCCAGTTCATAAGTCGATGTTCAATCACTGAGCCACGCCAGTTGGACTGTATGATTCCATTTATATAAAATTATAAAATGCGCAAAATAACCTATAGTGACTGAAAGCAGGCCAGTGGTTGCCTGGGGTAAGGGTGTGGTGGGAGGGGGGTTGGAGGGAAGAATAGCAAAGGAACACCAGGAAAATTTCCAATCATAGATATGCTCACTATATTAATTGTGGTGATGATTTCATGGATATGAAATATAATAACATAAAACTATATATATTCTTATATATAAACCTATAAACATAATTTCCAGATTATACATTTTAAATATGTGAAGATTTTTTAATATCAATTAGCCTTAATAAAAGCATGCACAGAAACCCCCAGACTTGGGTTTGTCACCCCCAAACTGGATCTATGTTGTCTTATATAATACTAGTGGCCCGGTGCACGGATTTGTGCACGTTGAAAGAAAATTAATTAGAAGAAATATCCTACATAATAAAAGCCCAGCAACAGAATGGCAGAACGACCAAAACAACCGGTCAACCAGTCGCTATGATGCGCACTGACCACCAGGGGGCAGACACTCAATGCAGGCGCTGCCTCCTGGTGGTCAGTATGCTCCCACAGTGGGAGCGCCGCTCGGCTGACCAGGATGAGCAGCTGCTCCTGCAGTGGGCCGATTCCTGCAGGCTACACCCCCCACCAGTGCACGAATCCTGTGCACCGAGCCTCTAGTTTTTTAATATCGCTATTCGCCCTTTCTCTATAATATAAATGTCAACCAAATTCATGATCGATAATGATAGATCAAAACACACACATGCAATTGGCATCAGCAAGAGCTTTATAGGTATTGTGCATGCACGAGTCAACATTTATTTTTAAATTGCCAGTGTGTGTCATATGTACCAGCTGGTGGGATTGTCGGATGGACGTATGGTTGGTCACTTAGCCTTTTATACATATAGATTAAAAGCAGGGAGACAAAAGGCTGTTGGCAGGGGCTTAGCTTTTCGAGGGGTTTTTTCAGTCCAGTCATTTATCTTCTAAGAATGTTCCCCACTCAGCCCTGTCCAGGTAGCTCAGTTGGTTAGGAGCATTGTACCAAAGTGCCAAGGTGGCGGGTTCGATCCCCAGTCGGGGCACCTATAAGAATCAACCAATGAATGCATAAGTAAGGGCAACAACAAATCTCTCTCTCCAATTAATTTAAAAAAAGAAAAAGAACGCTCCTCGCTCACATGGATCTCTTACAATAGCAGAGGCTTGCCAAAGCCGAATGCAGAGCAGTGGGGCAACCATTTCCTGCTGTGGCGAAGATCAAAGGGGAACCTTGGACTTCCACTTTTGAGAAGGTAGATGTGCTTTCCCCGGGACTGAATGTGAAATACGGAGAGCGGAGAGGAAAAGGCACCAGTGAGAGCGGCCAGCAGCCCAGAAACATCCACAGGCACAGACAAGACCAACACAAAGTCCCACACAAAGCCCGCTCTCTCCGGCCAACATACCAGGAAAAGGATAGATCAACAAGACAGCAATCTTTCAGATGATCGCTGTGCTCCAGCCAAACACCACAGGAAATGACCGTGACCCCCCTCGGCCACCATAGGCCAAGCGAGGAGCTAGACTTCCACCATCCCTTCCCCCACTCAGGGGGTGCCAGAGGAGCTGAGTGGAAGGAGAAACGTACATCCCTGCTGGGTAGTAAGGAACCCCCACCCCGTGGTGCAGCGGAAACCACACGGGGCCTGGGCTTCCATCCCGCCAAGCAGTGAGGGTGCCCCTGGCCTCCTCTCTGGGCGGCGTCCAGGAGGCCTCGTGGACCCACCACGTGAAGGCAGTAATGAAGCACCTTTAACCCTCCCAGCCAGGGGGTATCATGGAGGCCCAGTGAGGAACCTGACCACCACCCCCCCTTTCTGGCAGCAAGGAGGCACACCCCCTCACACCATGTCAACACAGGCCACTGGCGAGCCTGGACTTTCACCCCACCTGGCAGCAGCGGGCAGTGCCCTCACCTCCCCCGCCCCAGCAGCTGCACGGGAAGTCTGCTAGCGCAGGTTGCAATCATATTTGGAGCCTCAGCCATCAGGCCACAGTGGCCTGGCTGCAATAGAAACCTCTGATTCCAAGAACCAGGGCGATCTCAATTTGAATGAGAAAAGACAAGCAAATGACAGAATTGTTAGGATTCGTGGACAAGGATTTTAAAGCAGCTGTCATAAAAGGGCTCAATGAACAAATTACAGACAGGCTTGTAAAACAATTTCTTTTAAAGCCTCAGCAAGAAATCGAACATATAAGGAAGCTCTAGTGGAAATTTTTGAATTAAAATTGCAGTGATTGAAATAAAAAATTAATGCATAGACTCAATAGCAGACTATACAGGACAGAGGAAAGAATCCGAGAATTTGAGGGTAGAACAGAAGTTACAAATCTGAACAACAGAGAAAATAGACTGAAAAAAATAAAAAAGAACAGAGCTTCAGAGACATGTAAGACTATAACAAAAAACCCGAATGTTCAGATCATGGGTGTCTCAGAAGAAGAGGAGTAAGGCAGAGCTGAAATAATATTCAAAGAAATAATGGCTAAAAAGTTCCAAAATTTGGCCTGGCCCGTGTGGCTCAGTGGTTGAGTGTCGACCTATGAACCAGGAGGTCACGGTTCGATTCCCAGTCAGGGCACATGCCTGGGCTGTAGGCTTGGTCCCAGTGCAGGACGTGCAGGAGGCAGCCAATCCATGATTCTCTCTCATCATTGATGTTTTTCTCTCTCTCCCTCTCCCTTTCTCTCTGAAATCAATACAAATATATTTTATAAAAATTGCAAAATTTGGCAAAAGACATAAACCTACAGATTCAAGAAGCTGAGCAAACTCCAAGTAGGATAAACCTAAAGCAATCCATGCCAAGGCTCATCATAGTCAAACTTCTGAAAATTTAAGACAAAGAAAAAAATCTCGAATTCAGCCAGACAGAAAGGACACCCCCTATAGGGCAGTGGTTCTCAACCTTCTGGCCCTTTAAATACAGTTCCTCATGTTGTGACCCAACCATAAAATTATTTTCGTTGCTACTTCATCACTGTCATGTTGCTACTGTGATGAATCGTCATGTAAATATCTGATATGCAGGATGGTCTTAGGCGACCCCTGTGAAAGGGTCGTTTGACCGCCAAAGGGGTCGCGACCCACAGGTTGAGAACCGCTGCTATAGGGGAAACAATTGAAGTGATAGTGGGTTTCTTCTCATCAGAAACTACAGGGGCCAGAAGGAAATGGCACCACATTTTCCAAGTCAAAGTCTGAAGTCTGGTTTCTACTGAATATGTATGGCCTCTCAGCAATGTATAGTGAAAAAAATCCTAAGTGGGGGACTGACTGTAATACTTAAAGCAGCACTACACATGCTACCTAAAGAGCCACACCCAAGAACACTACAAAAAAGTCAAAATGAAAAGTTAGCAACGTCCAGGCAACCCCCAGGAAGGCAGGGAAAAGGCCTTCTTGTGGCAAATGAGAGGCTGATGGTGTAGGGGTGGGGGTGGGGGGGCAAAGAGGAGGTTTCTTCATCTCTACACCAGGGCCATTGCAGAGCTAACCTGGACCTTTTCGCCCAAGGAAGCGTGGTCCAGCCCATGCTGGGGAGCCTTGGGGGTGGGGACAGGGAGAGGAGGGAGTTCTGTGGGTGGGTGACTGCTTCTGCTGCTGCCTAAGGAAGGCTCTTGTCCAGGCCGGCAGCTGACCCACCAGGACCCGGAAGGGGCTCCTTCTCAGGCTTGGGCCTGCCTAGCCTCCAGCACCACAGGGCTCCCTCCTGCAAGCCGATGCCAAGAGCCCAGAGCACCTCTCTGTGTGTGACACGCGCTGCCGGGAAAATGGAACGTGGAACCGGGATGGCTTGAGAAGGGCCTGACGCATCCTGGGCAAGGACAGGGGCGCACTCGGTACATCCGGAGCCGTGCCCGAGCTACATAAGCCATAGTTGGGTTCAGAATCAGCAAACCTTGGCGAACCCTCCCTGCCAGAATCAAAGATGGATTCCAACGGGCAGCCTTGGTCTCTGAACAATTAGGAAGAAAATGGATCCTGAGGTTGGGGTGGTTCAACTCCCTGTCATTTGACTGGGGTGGGACTTCTGTGCCTGCCAGGCAGGTGGCCCTATGTTTTTGGCCCCTCCATTCTGAGACTCCCAGAAGACTTCCCAGGGTAGTTGTTGATAATTTCTACTAGAGGTCTGATGCACAGCATTCATGCAAAGGGCTCGGCCCCTGCTGCCTTGGCTTCGTCTGGAAGGTCGTCTGGAAGGACGTCCGGTCTAATTAGCATATTACACTTTTATTATTATACTCTAATTTTTAAAAAATTTTTAAATATATTTTATTGATTTCAGAGAGGAAGGGACAGGGAGAGAGAGAGAAACATCAATGATGAGAGAGAATCATGGATCGGCTGCCTCTTGCACACCCCACACTGGGGATCAAGCTGAAACCCAGGCATGTGCCCTGACCAGGAATTGAACCATGACCTTTCGGTTCATAGGTCAATGCTTGACCACTGAGCCACGCCAGCTGGACTATAATTTTGATACTTTTAAAAAAGAAGAAAGGTGTTGGGGGCTATTTGTGCATTATACGTCATTCATGATTCCAAACGTCATTTTCATCATTTCAACATGAAAGCATCTTAATAGTCTCAATAATGGAACTGGAAACTTTAAAGAATAAAATTGATACTAAGAAAACAATAAGCTAGCCAATATGCCCTTATGTATAGATGTTTAAGTTTAGCTGATCTGGGGAAAGTTGCTGGTTTTGCATTCTTAAGTCTTACAATCTAGGTTTCCATGGATTTCTATTAATAGTATTAATAGCATTTTATGGCTTTCTCTGTAGATCTCTTGCATAACTCTGGTAGATTTATTTGGTGTACTTAGGGTTTTGATGTTGCTATAACTTATTTCTTTTAAAGTTGCATTTTCTAATTATTATTATTTTTTAAGTTGAACTTATTGGGGTGACATTGGTTCGCAAAACCACCATTATTTTTTTGATGGCCTGTAAAAATGATTTTGCGTTTTGACATTTTATGCTGCATCTTGCACATACACAACTGTCCACATACACAGTCTGCTAACAGCCTAGTGCCGGTTTTATCTCCTTCTCGCCGGGCATGGCGATTTCCCCTTTATTCTCTTTTGCCTCACTGTGCTCGCTGCCCTGCAATGGTGATTAAACGGTGAGAGTGGACGTCCTTGTGTTGTTGCAGCGCCAGAGCCTTCCACAGTCACCGGCTCTGATGCTGGCTGCAGGGTTTTAGTGGGGGCCCCTTTAAGGAGGCCCAGTTCTCTCCGGAGCTTTCTAAGAATTTTCATCATGAATGGATGTGATACTGAAATGCTTCTAATGTGTTTTGAGACACTCATAATTTCCTCCTTTATTCTGCTAATACAGTGAGTGGCATTTATTTTCAAATTGCACACCAACCCCGCGATTCGGGAATAAACATCTCTGCAGGAGGATAAAGGCAGCCTCTGCCAGCCCTGCCCACACGGCGTCACCGTGACTCACGGGAGCAGCTCTCTCGGGCTTTAACTGTGTCTGATGATCCGTGCTGAGATTCTGTGGGAAATTCATTCTCCAAGAGGGAATCACCTGAACGGGGAAAATCTGTAGGAAGATTTGCCGTTTGGTTTCGTGCAGGAGGGTTCGCGTGTGTGTGTGTGTGTGTGTGTGTCTTTGTATGTGTGTGTATTTGTATGTGTGTGTGCTGTGTGTGTATGTGTGTGTGTGTGTGTGTGCGTGTGTGTGTGTGTGTGTGTGTGTGTGTGTGTGTTTGCTTTCAAACCGGATGCATAATTTCCCATCCTTTTTTTACTAATGTTGGTTGTGCGTTGCTGTATAACAGACCGCACCAAACTCAGTGACATGAATCCACTAGTATCTGATGATGGCTCACAAAGGACTTCACCAAGGACACTGTGGGGGCTGGTCTCTGTTCTGGGCTGTCGGGATGACTTGAACGGCTGGGAAAGAGTCACCTGGAGGCTTTGCGGTGCGACGTCGGGGCCTGGGAAGGGGTTCTTTGAAGTCTAGGCTCAGCTGGGATGGTCGACCAGAGTGCCTGCATTTGGTTCTCCTTGTGGCTTTGGTGGTGTTAGGTCAGCGGTTCTCAACCTGTGGGTCGCGACCCCTTTGGCGGTCGAACGACCCTTTCACAGGGGTCGCCTAAGACCATCCTGCATATCAGATATTTCCATGACGATTCATCACAGTAGCAACGTTACAGTTATGAAGTAGCAACGAAAATAATGTTATGGTTGGGTCACAGCATGAGGAACTGTATTTAAAGGGCCAGAAGGTTGAGAACCACTGCATTAGGTGGTCAGACTTCTTTTTTTAAAAAGTATAATTGTATTGATTTCAGAGAGGAAGGGGGGGAGAGAGAGAGAGAGAGAAACATCCATGGTGAGAGAGAATCATGGATGGGCTGCCTCCTGCACACCCCCTACTGGGGATCGAGCCTGCAACCGAGGCATGGGCCCTGACGGGGAATCGAACCGTGACCTCCTGGTTCATAGGTCAACACTCAACCACGGAGCCACGCCGGCTGGGCCATGGTCGGACTTCTCCCATGGCAGCTCAGGGCTCAAAGAGCGTGTATTGTAGCGAGCAAGGCGGGAACTGCGTGGCATTTTCTGGCTTAGCCCCAGTCAGCAAACTGCTTCTGTGAAAGGTCAGAGAGTAAAGGGTTTAGGTTTGCGGGCCATGGAGTCTCTCTTGCAACTACCTGACTCTGCTGCTGCAGCGAGAGTGGCCATCCCCAGCACATCAGCCAGTGGGCGTGGTCGTGCTGAAAGACAGACCCAACTGCATTCCTCTAACAGATTATTGACGCCACTGAAATTGGAATTCCATATAATGTGCGCACGATCCTTTTGAATTTTTTTCAGCCATTTAAGAAATATGTAAAAGACATTCTTGGCTCACTGACTGTACAAAAATAGAGCGCAGGCCAGATATGGCCCATGGGGGTGTCGTTTGCCAATCTCTGATATAGAACATTTCTATCCCCTCAGAAAGCTCCCTTGCTCATTTTTTCAGTTAATGCCTACCTTCACCTCTGGCCTCAGGCAACCATTGGCCTGCTTTCTGTCACTGTAAAATAGTTTCGCTCATTCTAGAATCTGATATGAACGGAATCATACAGTATGTCTGGCTTTTATTACTCATCATAATGCTGCTCAGATTTGTCTAAGTTGTATGTATAAATAGTTTGTTCTTTTTTCTTTTTTAAAATGTTTTTATTGATGGAGAGAGAGACAGAAACATCCATGATGAGAGAGAACCATGGACCGGCTGCTTCTGCATGCCCCCCACTGGGGATCGAGCCTATAACCCGGGCCTGTGCCCTGACCAGGAATCGAACCGTGACCTCCTGGTTCATAGGCCGATGCTCAACCACTGAGCCATGCCGGCTGGGCAGGTTTTTTTTTTTTTTATTGTTGAGTAGTAATCTATCCTATGGGTATACCATGACTTGTCTATCCATTTCTCTATTGATAGATTTTCATGTAGTTCCCAATTTTTGCCGACTACAAACAAAGCTGCTATGCACATTTGTGCACAAGTCTCTGTATGTTTTCATTTCTTTTGGGTAAATACTTACGAGTGGAATTGCTGGATTACATAGTAATTTGGTCTATTCCAGTGTGTGTGTAAGAGTACCTTGCTGTGGCTTTCATTTGCATTTTCCCATAAACTAATAATGTTGAATATCTTTTCATGT
>NW_005370552.1:2034102-2035879 GCF_000412655.1 Myotis brandtii | reverse complement strand
GCGATGTTTTGGGAGATTGTCTTATTATTCTTTTTAAAAATATATATTTTTATTGATTTCAGAGAGGAAGGGAGAGTGAGAGAGAGAGACAGAAACATCCATGATGAGAGAGAATCATGAATCAGCTGCCTCCTGCACGCCCTACACTGGGGATCAAGCACACAACCTGGGCATGTGCCCTGACCGGGAATTGAACCGTGACCTCAACCACTGAGCCATGGCAGCCGGGCTTACTATTCTTTTAAGAATTCTTTGCGCATTCTGTATACAAGTCATTTGTCAGACAAATGCATTGAGAATATTTTCTCTCTGTGGCTTGTTTTTTTCATTTTCTTATTAGTGATTTTCAATGGGCAGTAGTTTTTAATGTTTATTAGGTGCAACGTATTAAATTTTTCTTGTATAGTTCACATTTCTGTGTCTTATTTAAGAAATCTCTTTTTACTCCAAGATCACAGAAATTTCCTCCTATGTTTTCTTTTTCTTTTTTTTAAATCCTCACCTGAGAATATGTTTATTGATTTGATAAAGAGGAAGGGAGAGAGAATCATTGATCAGCTGCCTCCTGCATGTCCCACACTGGGGATCGAGCCCTCTTGGTACATAGGTCGGTGCTCAACCACTGAGCAACACTGGCCAGGGCAAGGAAGTTGTTTTTTTATTCCTAATCTTCAGAGAGATTTTATCATGAATGAGCATTGAATATTGTCAAATGTGTGTGGTGTTTTTCTTTTTTTGTATTGAGGTGATCACACAATTTTTTTTTAGTCTATTAATATGGACAATTCTATTGATTGATTTTCAAATGGTAAACCAATCTATATTCCTCAGATAAATACCACTTGGTCATGTGTATTATCATATATACATATACTAGGGGCCCAGTGCACAACTGGTGCCCCACCTTGGTCTGATGTCCCCGCTCACCTGCTCCACCATCCAACTGTGGCTGATGCCTGCCATGTTCTGCACATACCCCCTGGTGGTCAGTGCACATCATAACGACCGGTTGTTCAGTTGTTCGGCCGTTTGGTCTATTTGCATATTAGCCTTTTATTATATAGGATAACCATATGGCTGGGTTTGAGTTGTTAATATTTTATTAATAATTTGTGGCCCGATCGGTATGGCTCAGTCATTGAGCGTTGACCTATGAACCAAGAGGTCCCAGTTTGATTCCCGATCAGGGCACATGCCCAGGTTGCAGGCTCACTCCCTAGTAGGGGGTGTGCAAGAGGCAGCTGATCAATGATTATCTCATCATTGATGTTTCTCTTTCTCTCCCTCTCCCTTCATCTCTGAAATCAATAAAAATTTATTTTAAAAAAAGAATTTTTGTGTCTATGTTTTTGAGGAATACTAGTCTGTAGCTTTACTTGCTTGTAATGTCTTCACTAGGTTTGGGTATCAGGATAATGCTAGCCTCATGAAAGGAGCTGGAAGTGTTCTTTTCTATTTTCTGAAATTTTAACTTTTTGAGATGCCTAATGGATTAGAGTCATTGGATGGTAATATTTCTCTCTATAGCGTCTATTAATAGCATTGAAAGAGTGTGTGGAAAGATTTTAGTAGGATTAGTATTATATTTTCCTTATGTGCTTAAAGTTCAGTGAAGCCATCTAGACCTGGAGTTTTCTTTCGGGAGTGGTTATTTGTGAATTCAATTTTGAAATTGATATAGGACTTTTCTTCTGTTCTAGTCCTTGTTGAATCCATTTTCATAATTTTTGTCTTTCAAGGAATTTGTTCATTTCATCTAGTTATTAAACTTATTGGT
>NW_005370552.1:2031404-2033959 GCF_000412655.1 Myotis brandtii | reverse complement strand
TACATATATAGTCTTTATTATCTATATGCTATACCCTCTTTTATTCCTGATATTAATAATATGTGTCTTTTTCTCTCTTCCTGATCAGTCTAGCTAGATAGAGGTTTATCAATTTTATTGACATTTTCAAAGAACCAGCCCTTGGTTTCATTGGTTTTCTTTATTGTTTGTTCATTTCTCATTTTGTTGATTTCTGTTCCCATCTTTCCCTTTCCCTCCTCCTAATTACTTTGGGTCTAATATGTTCTTTTTCTAGCTTCTTACAGTGGTAGCTTAGACAATTGGTTTTAGACATTTCTTCTTTTCTTATGTAAGTATTTGAAGTCATAAAATGTCCTTATGAGTTCTTCTTTGACTCATGTGTTATTTAGAAGCACATGAGTTTCCAAATATTTGGGCATTTTCCAGACATTTTTCTCTTACTGGTTTGTAACTTAAATCTGTTGTGGTAAAGGAGCATGTGCTATATGGGCCAGCAGAAGCGCTGCTTTGGCGAATGTTCCATGTGCGCTTGAAAAAGAATGTTCACTCTGTAGTTGGGTGGGGTAGTTTTAAAATGTCAGTTAGGTCAAGTTGAATGATTATGTTGTATTCTTTACTCCTATTGATTTCCTGTCTGCTTTTCTGTCAATTGCTATGGGAATTATGTTGAAATCTCCAATTGTAATTTTGGCTTCATCTATTTCTCCTTTCACTTCTGTCAGTTTTGCTTCCTGTAAACAGCATCCAGTTGGGTGTTGCTTTTTATTTATTTTTAAACCCTGTCTGATCGTTTCTGCCTTCTAATTGGAGCATTTAGAGCACTGACATTTAATGTATCAGTATGGCTACCTTTAAAGGGAACATCTGCTCTTTGTTTTATTACTTATCTGTTCTTTGCTTCCTTTTCTCTCTTTTCCTGTCTTCCTTTGGCTTGATGGAGTGCTTTTGTGCTCCATTTAATTTCCACTATTGGCTTATTCTCTAAACCACTTTGTTCTGAGTTGGTTGCTCTAAGGTTTGTAGAATTCATCTTTATCTTATCACAATTTGTTTTCAGATAACATTATACCACTTCGAAGGTAGTATAAGAAACTAACCACAGTGTACTTTCCTTTCTTCCTCCTGGCATTTGTGTTAATTTCTACATGTTATAAGCCCCACAGTACATCACTATTATTTTTGCTTTAAACAATTATCTTGTAAAATAATTAGGACATTAGAAAAATGACTTTTATGCCTGGCCAGCATGGCTCAGTGGTTGAGTGTCGACCTTTGAACCAGGAGGTCATGGTTCGATTCCCAGTCAAGGCACATGCCCGGGTTGTGGGCTCCATCCCCAGTGTGGGGCATGAAGGAAGCAGCCGATCCATGCTTCTCTCTCATCATGGATGTTTCTATCTCCCTCTCCCTTCCTCTCTGAAATCAATAAAAATACTTTTAAAAAAGAAAAAGAAAAGAAAAATGACTTTTCTATTTAGCTGCCTATTTACCCTGTCAGCACTCTTCATTCCTTTGCGTAGATCTAAGCTTCTTTCTGGCAACTTCTTTGGCCATTCCTTGCAGCTCAGGTGTGCTGGTGCCAAATGCTCTGTTTCTGTTTGTCTGAAAACTCCTTTCTTATCTTTACTTTTAAAGAATATATTTTCTGGGAAGAGGATTCTAAGTCAATATTTCTTTCCCTTCCAGCTCTGCAAACAGCTGCTTTTATGCCTTTCATCGTTTCTGAACTTTTACGTTTGTGCGTCTGTCTATAATGTGCCTTTTCTCTCTGGCTGCTTTTAAGAGAGTCTCTCTCTCTCTCTCTCTCTCTCTCTCTCTCTCTCTCATACAAATGTTACTTAACACTTCAGGAAGTGGACAGTCTCCTTTAGAGAACTGCCAAGCTTTTATCTTTATCACTTTCTAACAAACAATCTGATTTTGATGTGTCTTGATGTGCTTTTCTTTCTTTGTGTTTATTTTGTCTGAGGTTTGTTGTGCTTTTTGGATCTGTGGGTTTATAGGATTTAAAAAATACTTAATTTTTTTCTTTTAAAAATATTTTTATTGATTTCAGAGAGGAAGGGAAAGGGAGAGAGAGAGAGAAACATCCATGATGAGAGAGAACCATGGATGGGCTGCCTCCTGCACGTCCCCCACTGGGGATGGAGCCCAAAACCCGGACATGTGCCCTGACTGGGAATCAAACCATGACCTCCTGGTTCATAGGTTGATGCTCAACCACTGAGCCATGCCAGACGGGCCAAAAAACACTTAATTTTCTTAAGATAAGTTTTAGGTTTACAATAAAACTGAGAGGAAGGTACAGAAATTTTCTATATCCCCTTTGACCCCGTATATGCATAGCCTCTCCCATGATCAACATCCCTCACAAGAATGATACGCTTTTTACAAAGGCTAAACCTACGTTCATACATCATCATCACCCAGAACCCATAGTTTACATTAGAGTTCACTCTTGGCTTTGTGCATTCAATGGGTTTGGACAAATGTATAATGACATGTATGCGTCACTATAATATCATAGAGGGTATTTCCACTGCCCTCAAAATGCCCTGTGCTCTGCTGGCTCT
>NW_005370552.1:2023710-2031363 GCF_000412655.1 Myotis brandtii | reverse complement strand
TAGTGTGTTCTTTTCCAGAATGTCATGTAGTTAGCAGCATGCAGCATGTAGCAGCGGCCTCAGGTCTCACTCAGCAATGGCCATTTAAGATTCCTCATGCTTTTTCATGGCTTGATGGCTGGATGTACCACCGTTTATTTATCCATTCACCTACGGAGGTTTATCAGATTTGAAAAATCGATTTTGGAAAAATGTTGGCTCTTATTTCTTCAAATGTTTCTGTGTTCCCTTCTTTCTTCTCTCCTGAAATTCCACTCGCACATATGCTTGATATTTTCCTACAGATCACTGAGGCTCTGTGTATTGTTTCTTAGCCATTATTTCTCTTTGTGCTTCACTTTGAACAGTTTCTGTTGCTATGTCTTCAGGTTCTCTGGTCTTTTCTTCTGTGGTGTCTAATCTAATGTTAATCCTATCCAGTGAAGTTGGGAATTGAAGGACTGTGTTTTTTATATCTAGAACTTCCATTTGGCTCTTTTCCCATATCTTCCATTTTTATTTTCATTCTGCTCATATTTTCTTTGGCTATACTTCCTGTTTTTACTTTACGGTTTTATCACCCTTGTCAGTTAATGCCATCATTCTGTAGTTCCCATGTCTGTTTCTGTTGTTCTCCTATAGGTCATATTTTCTGTTGCTTTGCACACTAGGTAATTTGTGATTGGATGTCAGGCATCATGAATTATATATAGGTGAGTTCTTGAATTTTCCATATTACTTTAAATACTGTTGGACTTTGTACTGGCAGGCAGCTATGTTATTTGTGGTCAGCTTGATCCCTTTAAGACTTCCTCGTAAGCTTTTTGAGGGCGGGTCTAGAGTAGCCTTTCCTTTAGGGCTAGTTTAGCTGCACTCCTGAGGTATGACATTTCTGGGATCAAGGTCTCTACTCAGGCTGGTAAGAACTTGAAGATCCTTGGCCTGTGTGAACTCTGAGAATTGATTAAATACAACTTCCTGGTAGTTCTTTCTACAGAAGTTGTTCTTTGCCCAGCCATATAGAGTTTCATTCTATGTATGTGGGACTTCAATAGAGATTTCTGGAACTTTTAGAACTCTGCCTACCATGTTATAGTACTGATCCACACATTTTATTTTGCAACCTGATGCCCTGAACAACAGTGAGGGTAAAATTTCACAAATGTCCTAAATTATCTAATGTGGTAACTCGACTTATCGTGGGGATCATTTCAGACTGTATATAAATATCAAATCACTATGATGTACACATGAAACTAATAGAATATTGTATGTCAATTATACATCAATAAAAATTATCTAATCTCTATTCCAATGGCCTATCCAGTGATGAGTCATTCTGTTTTTCTGCAGTTTCATTTAGGTGTAATGTTTTAAGCATTACTAGACCAAATCATATAGCACGATGAAAGCACAAACACAAATATGTATTTGGTATCACAATAGAGAACGTTAGCCCTAGCCAGTGTGGCTCAGTGGATAGAGCATCAGCCTGCGGACTGAAGGGTCCCAGGTTCGATTCTGGCCAAGGGCACATGCCTGGGTTGTGGGCTCGATCCCCAGTGGGGGGTGTGCAGGAGGCAGCCGATCAATGATTCTCTCTCATCATTGATGTTTCTATCTCTCTCTCCTTCTCCCTTCCTCTCTGACATCAATAAAAAAATATATTTAAGAAGAAAGTTTAAAAAACAAAACAACAACAAAAAAAATAGAGCACTTTACTGGGGACATTATCTTGAATAATTTAGAATCTCTATTACCCCAAAGAGCACAGTGTGACATTTGTTGGGATGGAATAAAGCTTGGAGAGCCTACCTGGGGGCCACTGGTGTGTCCAGAGCATTTCTCACAGCCTCCTAAGCTCGCTGGCTCCTCAGGCTAAAGGGTTCTGAAGCCTTCGTTGGCAGGTAAAGGTAGAGCACGGTGCCTCTTCCTGTAGGCAGCCTGGGGTGACCTCTGAAAATGGTTTGCTAGTCACGTGACACAGAGCACCCCACAAAATCATGCAAATCGAGAGGTGCAAATCCTCATGTTCACTTGAAGAACATTCCTGAAACTGCCCAGGCCACCCAGGGTGTGCTTATCCAAAAAGCCACCAAGTATCTGAAGGATGTGTGAGCCCTGAGAATGAAGACAACTACTAAATAAGGGTTCCTGGTGGCCAACGGGCTGCAGTTTAAAACCAACCAACCGACCGACTGACCGAGGGACCAACCAACAAGTAAACAGTGGAGCCTGGCAGCCAGTTCTGCGCAGGGGCCTCTCAAGCAAACTGCCCTCAGGGAGAAGCCTGTGCTGAACTGCCTGCCGGCACTGCGTTCTGAGGGCTGAGCCAGTCCTTATAAAGGACTTCCTGGAGTCCTATTTCAACCAATAGGATGGAGGCTTTCCCTGTCCAATCAGAGCCTCTCTATTCTAACCAATCAGGACAGTGCCTTTTGGGCCAATCAAACTTTGAGGATTTGGAGTCCTCATTTGCATGAGGACAGACCAATCAGGGACCAGGGGCCAAGACTTCTGTCCTTATAAGCCAGCTCCTCTCTGCCTCTGAGAGTGCACTTTCCCTTCCCAATGAAGAGTGTCTCCCTGGCTGAACCAGGGCGAGCAGAGTAGAGCAGTGCAGGCCAGAGCAGACCATCAAGGAGCAAGCCAGCAGAGCTGTCTCACCGAGAGGAGCTGGCCCCAGGCCTGCCTCACAGCCGTGCTGTATCACAATGGGGCTGTTTCGCACCGAATAAAGTTTCCTCCCTCACTGCACCCCAAATTGGGAATTCCTATTGGCGTTGAATTGGAGCCAACAGATGTCACTTTGCAGAAGCAATGTGTGCCCTTCCGTCCTCAGTTGGGAGGCGTGCCCAGGCCAAACAGTGGGGCTGGACATAGGGTCAGTGGCCCCAAAAGAGTGCCACGTGTCTGCCACACACACTTAATGCAGAGAGCAGTGCTGCACCTGAGGGTTTAGAGGTAAATTCTCTGGTCACTGAGCACATGGGGAGGGGGGGGGGCGGGACACAAAGCTCCCAAGATGCGGCACAGAACTTACAGAGCTCAGGGCGGATTGACCCACACAGGGCCTCTCCCTGCCACACTGAGGTGATTCTTACTGAGAGAAAGCAGAAGAGGTTGCACCGAAGAACAAGATACTCCGGCCTAGCCGGTTTGGCTCAGTGGATAGAGCGTTGGCCTGCGGACTGAAGGATCTCTGGTTCCATTCCGGTCAAGGGCACATGCCCGGGTTGCCCACTGGGGATCAAGCCCCAAACCCAGGCATGTGCCCTGACTGGGAATCAAACCAAGACCCTTCTGGTTCATAGGTTGACGCTCAACCACCGAGCCACACCAGCCAGGCATAGTTTACTATTTTTAATCATGTAACCGATACAGTAAGTACACGGCATGACACATGATTTTAAGGGTTAAAGACAACTGCGGATTCGTTTGTGTTCCTTACTCTATGTTTTTCAAATGCATAAAGATTCCACTGTGAACATGCAGAAAAGGCACCAAGAATCATCTTAAATTCAACAGAATCACTTCCAATAAAACCGTAGCTTTGCATTAAACTATTAAAAACTCAACTAGAAAAAATGTTTAATTATTTCTTATTTTGCTGAGTGGAGCAGAAGCTTTTCTGAAGTGCAATTTTTATTAATTACCTTTTTGACAATTACTATCCCTGATTACCATATCGGATGCTCAATAAACATTTTTCTTCTAAATTGAAAATAATTAAAACTCTGAGGAAACATGTTTAATGGTTAATAGCATTAGCACTTAGTAGAGAATATCAGGCTGTTGAAAAATAGGTGTTGCCAAAGAATCAATACATTTAATAATGCTAAATCCCAATGATCATTCTGAAATGATCATGTTTTGCTTTAGATTTCAAGTTTGTTTATATTGTATTTCTTTATTAATATATTTTTAATTGATTTCGGAGGGGAAGGGAGAGGGGGAGGGGGGGGGAGAGAGAAACATCCATGATGAGAGAGAATCATTGATCGGCTGCCTCCTGCATGTCCCACAATGGGGATCCAGCCTGCAACCTGGGAATCAAACCGTGACCTCCTGGTTCATAGGTCGATGCTCTACCACTGAGCCACGCTGGCCGGGCTGTATTTATTTCTTACCAGAAAGAATGCAATGATGTTGTGATGGTTCTGGAGTAAAAATTCTGGCTCCACCACTGATTAGGTAAGTGACTTTGGGCAAGTCACATAATCCGTCCTTCCCTCAGTTTTCTCTGGACCAGCAGTGTCAGCACCACCTGGGAGCTTGTTGAAAGTACCAATTCCTGGCCCCCTCCAGACCCAGCGAATCAGAACCTGTGGAGGTGGAGCCCAGAGCTGTGTTTCAACAAGCTGCACCTCCTGATGCACAAAGTTTGAGAGCCACTGTCCTGAGCCACGGTAACACCCGCAATGGTGATTATAGTTTATTGGTTTCTCGGTATCATCTTTAAAAGTTGACATCCCTGGAATACAATGAACAACATAAACGGATGAACAAAAATAGAACCAGAGACAGAGAAGCATCGAACAGACTGTCCAACCTGTGAGGGAAGGCGGGGGGCGGGGGGGGGCGGTAAGAGATCAACCAAAGGACTTGTATGTGTGCCTATGAGCAAAACCAATGGACACGGACAGTAGGGGCCAGGGCATGTGCTGGGGGGTGGGGGGGGCGGGGAAAGGTCAACGGGGGAAAAAGGAGGCTCATGTAATACTTTAAACAATAAAGAATTTAAATTAAAAAAAAAAAAACGCTGCCATCCTAAGCCTCCATCCAATGTGTACGTTGCCAACAAGTAAGTGAGAGCTGTTTAAACAGCACATTTTATAGGCACAGACAACCCAGTAGGGACGTTCATTTTTTAACAGTGGACTTGCTCCCGGTGCCCAGCTTGTCTGGGAGGGAATGGGCTGCACCTTGCACCCTGTGCCTAGCTCCAGGCACAAAGACAGCGTTCATCCCAGCAGCTCTGTCACATGGAGGCAATGATGGTGACCGCACTAAAGAGTCTGACAGGGAACAACCAATGAAATGGTCAGCATGGCGGCGCACACCTGGGGACAGAGGCAGGGGCCTCGCAGCCAGAGGGCAGGACTGGCGACTAAGATCCTGGGGAAGGCAATGTCGAGACTGAGGTGGGCAGACTGGCAGGGGCGCTATTTAAGGGACATCTGCCAGCAGACGCAGGACTGCAGTGTCCGGGGCAGGCACTGACAGAGGCCTGCCAGGACCCAGGACAAGGATGCGAGCACAGGCCAGGCCTCCCCGTCACCAGCCCTCAAGTAGAAGTCAAATAACAGTTGGGTGAACTTGATGCCCGGCCCCAGCACTGCACTGGGGGTCTCCTACAGCCTTCTTCTCCTTTTTTTAATCCTCACCTGAGGATATTTTTCCATTCGTTTTTAGAGAGAGTGGAAGGGAGAGAGAGAGACAGACAAAAGAGAGAAACATTGATGGAAGAGAGACACATGGATTGGTTGCCTTCGCACACGCCCCAACCAGGGTTGGGGATCAAGCCTGCAACCCAGGCATGTGCCCTTGATCGGAACCGAACACAGGACCCTTCAGTCCCCAGGCCAATGCTCTTTCCGCTGAGCCAAGCCAGCTAGGGCCTCCTACAGCCTTTTTATCTAGGGAGGATGTCTGGTCCTAGGGCTGGGGTCACACTGAGCCTGTGTGTGGATCAAAGTGGCTGGAGCTGTGGGAAGAGGTGAGATACTGGGAGGGTCCCACGTAACCCAGAGAAACGACTCTGATGGAGAAATTTTCCAGCCAGTAAGGAGCAACAGGGTGGCACCATGGAGGGCTGGCCAGACTCCTCCCCAATCTCTAGGCAACTGTGCTTTCAAAGGGAATAGGTAAGTACAACGGTATATATTGACTTTCTAAACATGTAAACATCTATACTAATAAAAAGGTAATATGCTAATTAGACCAGACATCTTCCAAACAAAGCCATAGTGGCAGGGGCCGAGGGAGAGGCAGTTAGGGGCGATCAGGCTGGCAGGGGAGGGCAGTTAGGGGGCAATCAGGTCGGCAGGGGAGGGCAGTTAGGGGGTGATCAGCCTGGCAGGGGAGGGCAGTTAGGGGGCAATCAGGTCGGCAGGGGAGGGCAGTTAGGGGGTGATCAGCCTGGCAGGGGAGGGCAGTTAGGGGGCAATCAGGTCGGCAGGGGAGGGCAGTTAGGGGGTGATCAGCCTGGCAGGGGAGGGCAGTTAGGGGGCAATCAGGTCGGCAGGGGAGGGCAGTTAGGGGGTGATCAGCCTGGCAGGGGAGGGCAGTTAGGGGGCAATCAGGTCGGCAGGGGAGGGCAGTTAGGGGGTGATCAGCCTGGCAGGGGAGGGCAGTTAGGGGGCAATCAGGTCGGCAGGGGAGGGCAGTTAGGGGGTGATCAGCCTGGCAGGGGAGGGCAGTTAGGGGGCAATCAGGTCGGCAGGGGAGGGCAGTTAGGGGGTGATCAGCCTGGCAGGGGAGGGCAGTTAGGGGGCAATCAGGTCGGCAGGGGAGGGCAGTTAGGGGGTGATCAGCCTGGCAGGGGAGGGCAGTTAGGGGGCAATCAGGTCGGCAGGGGAGGGCAGTTAGGGGGTGATCAGCCTGGCAGGGGAGGGCAGTTAGGGGGCAATCAGGTCGGCAGGGGAGGGCAGTTAGGGGGTGATCAGCCTGGCAGGGGAGGGCAGTTAGGGGGCAATCAGGTCGGCAGGGGAGGGCAGTTAGGGGGTGATCAGCCTGGCAGGGGAGGGCAGTTAGGGGGCAATCAGGTCGGCAGGGGAGGGCAGTTAGGGGGTGATCAGCCTGGCAGGGGAGGGCAGTTAGGGGGCAATCAGGTCGGCAGGGGAGGGCAGTTAGGGGGTGATCAGCCTGGCAGGGGAGGGCAGTTAGGGGGCAATCAGGTCGGCAGGGGAGGGCAGTTAGGGGGTGATCAGCCTGGCAGGGGAGGGCAGTTAGGGGTGATTAGGCAGGCAGGCATAGGGGTTAGGGGCGATCAGGCTGGCTGGCAGGTGAGCAGTTAGGAGCCAGCAGTCCCAGATTGTGAGAGGGATGTCTGACTGCCAGTTTATGCCTAATCCTGTGGACATCCCCCGAGGGGTCCCAGATTGGAGAGGGTGCAGGCCAGGCTGAGGGACCCTGCCCCGTGCATGAATTTCGTGCACCAGGCCTTTAGTCCTATACAATAAAAGGCTAATATGCAAATCAACTGAATGGCGGAATGCCCGGCTGCTATGATGTGCACTGACCACTAGGGGGCAGATGCTCAACACAAGAGCTGCCCCTTGGTGGTCAGTGTACTCCTACAGGGGGAGCACTGCTCAGCGAGATGGTGGCAGGAGCCTCTCCTGCCTCTGTGGCAGTCAGACATCCCCCAAGGGCTCCCGGACTGCGAGAGGGTGCAGGCCGGGCTGAGGGACCCCCCTGAATGCACAAATTTCGTGCACCAGGCCTCTAGTTTTGAATAGGTAATGAATTCACACAGTTGTAAGTTCAAAGTGTAAAAAGAGTGTATAGTGAAGAGTCTCTTTCATGTCCCTGTCCCCAGATATAGTTTTCCTTCTACAGAAATGCCACTTGCTTTTTGTGTATGTATATAAATATATATATATATTCTTTATATATATTTCTCTTTTGTTTGTGTGTGCATATACATTTACTAAATGGAAGCATATTTTT
>NW_005370552.1:2013208-2023529 GCF_000412655.1 Myotis brandtii | reverse complement strand
CCCGCAACCAAGGTACATGCCCTTGACCGGAATCGAACCTGGGACCCCTCAGTCCGCAGGCCGACGCTCTATCCACTGAGCCAAACTGGCCAGGGCCCATTAACATATATCTTAACTGTATCTCCATATCACATAGGGCTGCTTCATTGTTTTCACAGCTGCATGGTATTCCGGGGCTGTCCCACAATTTATGTAACTAGTCTCCCAGTGATGGCCGTGTAGGCTGTCTTTAATCTTTGGTGTCCAAAACAGCGTGCTACATCCATTATTTCACACATGTGTAAATATTTCGATAGGATAAAGCCCTAGAAGTGGAATCGATGGGTCAAAAAGTCGATGTACTGCATTTGTGACTTTGACAAATTTTGCAGAATTAACCTCTGGGTTTATACCAATTGACGTTCCCACTAGCAATGTGTGAGAACAACTGTCAACTGACTATTTTAACTGTGGCCTGTATCTGTGAAAAGACTGATATGACGAGTACAGAAAGCCGTGTCACGGAAATAGTTCCTCCGCAGCCACCACGTGAGGCAGAGCCAGGCAGAGCACGTGTTCCTGGAGTTGTGGGAAGCGGCTACTTAGGGCAGCTCATTAGCGAAGCCATCTCTATAATGTGGACTAGGGCAGTGGTCGGCAAACCGCGGCTCACGAGCCACATGCAGCTCTTTGGCCCCTTGAGTGTGGCTCTTCCACAAAATACCGACTTCTGCGCATGGGCCACGAAGTTTCAATTGCACTGTACGTGTGCGCCCGCACGTGGTATTTTGTGGAAGAGCCACACTCAGGGGGCCAAAGAGCCGCATGTGGCTCGTGAGCCGCAGTTTGCCGACCACGGGACTAGTGCATTTACTGCCTTTTAAAAGCTGAAAGGTGAATCATAATCCCACCATAATAAGCAAAATAAAGATGCTGCTTTACAGTTTATGTTTTCCTGCACATATATTTTTTTTTTAAATTGAATTTTAGAGAGAGAGTAAAGGAGAAGGAAAGAGAGATAGAAACATTGATGACAGAGAAACATCATGACCGGCTGCCTCCTGCACGCCCCCTACTGGGGATCGAGCCCACAACCTGGGCATGTGCCCTGACCGGAAATCGAACCATGACCTCTTGGTTCATGGCTTGATGCTCAACCACTGAGCCACACTGGCCAGGCCCTACACCTATTTTTTAAACCTACCTTTCTCTGAACCTGAAATACAGGTTTAAAATGAAAACTAAAATGTAAGACCTTTGCTTCAGAAATACTAGCAAAGTCAAAAGAGAAGCAGAGCAAGAGATCATTTGTTAGATTTATGCCTGCACGTTCCTCATGTCCACAGGCCCAGTTCAGACCTCAAAATGGTTATTTTTCTCTCCAATAGTGCTCAGAACTCTCAGCGGCTCTAGAATCCAAGCCCATGTATTAAAAATGAATGGCAGCACCACATTATCATGGCGGATTCCTGCTTTAATCATCCCTGCAAAACGTTCCCGCATTCCAAGACAATGAAAAATGCAAAGAGCTGTTACAAACAGCTGAGTCAAGATCTAATTCTCCCGTATGTTCATTCCTATTACGTTCTATATAACCTACTGGCAAAGGAGATTGAATAACATTCTGGCAGAAATGAAAATTCCTGCCAAACAGCGACAAGAATCTTTCTATGGAATCTTTTATCCACCATTTATTCAGCACTAGTCATGTGACCACCTTTGCAGCTTGTGGAAGAGGAATAGAATTTGCTTCTGCAGTGCAGCGAGCCCGAAAGAGGTTTATTTTTTCCTCTGCAAAGTCCAGGATCATGAGGATCGGGTGACCGGCTGCCTCCTGCACGCCCCCTACTGGGGATCGAGCCCACAACCTGGGCATGTGCCCTGACCGGAAATCGAACCATGACCTCTTGGTTCATGGCTTGATGCTCAACCACTGAGCCACACTGGCCAGGCCCTACACCTATTTTTTAAACCTACCTTTCTCTGAACCTGAAATACAGGTTTAAAATGAAAACTAAAATGTAAGACCTTTGCTTCAGAAATACTAGCAAAGTCAAAAGAGAAGCAGAGCAAGAGATCATTTGTTAGATTTATGCCTGCACGTTCCTCATGTCCACAGGCCCAGTTCAGACCTCAAAATGGTTATTTTTCTCTCCAATAGTGCTCAGAACTCTCAGCGGCTCTAGAATCCAAGCCCATGTATTAAAAATGAATGGCAGCACCACATTATCATGGCGGATTCCTGCTTTAATCATCCCTGCAAAACGTTCCCGCATTCCAAGACAATGAAAAATGCAAAGAGCTGTTACAAACAGCTGAGTCAAGATCTAATTCTCCCGTATGTTCATTCCTATTACGTTCTATATAACCTACTGGCAAAGGAGATTGAATAACATTCTGGCAGAAATGAAAATTCCTGCCAAACAGCGACAAGAATCTTTCTATGGAATCTTTTATCCACCATTTATTCAGCACTAGTCATGTGACCACCTTTGCAGCTTGTGGAAGAGGAATAGAATTTGCTTCTGCAGTGCAGCGAGCCCGAAAGAGGTTTATTTTTTCCTCTGCAAAGTCCAGGATCATGAGGATCGGGAAAAGCTTAGCAGCAGGAGATGGGGCTTTTCATTTAGAAAAAAACCAACACCCCCTTTTCACTAGGATATTGTCCACAGCTGTTTCATGGATCCATAGGTAATCAAATAATCGAGCAGTGCAAAAGATCTATTTTTAATGACCATTTTAGCAGACAACTCCATATCTGTATTTCATAATCTCGGTTGCCTCAAAAGCTTTCCGTGTCTACCCCGTGATGGTGTCGGTGGCGTTTCTTCCTTGTTTTCCTTTAACAGCTGTGGGTAAGAGCTCACCGGTGACTTCCAGCTAAGAACCATTCATGCTCTCCCCAGTGAAATTCTCAAAACGTAATGTGCAAATGAGCTCTGCAGGGGAGACCTTGGTAAAGGCAGCCTGGATTTCCTAGGTCTGGGTGGGGCCAAGCAGGCTGAACGTCCTACAGAATGCAGGGAGCTCACTGATCCGAGGACCACGCTTAGGGGTACAAAACTACCTTATGGGGAAGAAAACAACAAATGACAACTCATATCACAGCTAAAGGGTTACAATCCCTAATATACGAGAAGCTTTACAAAATATATTTTTATTGATTTGAGAGGAAAGAGAGACAGAAACATCGATGATGAGAGAGAATCATTGATCATCTGCCGCCTGCACGCCCCACACTGGGGACCAAGCCCACAATCCGGGCATGTGCCCTGACGGGGAATCGAACTGTGACCTCCTGGTTTGTAGGTTGACGTTTAACCACTGAGCGACACCGGCCGGGCTGTGTTTTCTCTTTAAAATAATGATTTCCTATGCATAAGAGGAAAAAATTATAAAATTAAGCTCTTTACTCCGGTGAATAGAAACTATCAGTGTGAATTTATGTGCTTTCTCTTTAAAATAATTATTTCCTAGCTATAGCCAATGGAAATGTATAGCAAAAACGACCAACTCAGTAACACTGAGCATTTCTATTAATCTGGGTCCAATAAAAGAGAAATTACTCAGTAATTTGACTAGGAAAGCTTACTAGTAATATAAATTAACTACATTACTTTAAAAAAGAGATTAGAGTAACACGAGATTGGCTAGTAAGAAATAATAACTGTAAATATGGAAACAGCAGACATGAAGCACAATAGTACAGTCACGCCCTAGCTGGTTTGGCTCAGTGGATAGAGTGGACTGAAGAAGGGTCCCAGGTTTGATTCCGGTCAAGGGCACATGCCTGGGGTTGCGGACTTGATCCCCAGTAGGGGGCGAGCAGGAGGCAGCCAATCAATGATTCTCTCTCATCATTGATGTTTCTCTCTCTCTCTTCCTCTCCCTTCCTCTCTGAAATCAATAAAAATGTATATTTTAAAAAAGATTTTAATAGTTCAGGCCCTACTCACAGGGTTGATTTGAAGCACTCAACGAAGAGTCCCCCTTCCACTCACAGGCCTGAGATCCACACCGTGTTGGAGAGGTCACAGCCATGGCTCACTGAATGGCAAGTTCTGGAAAGTTCTGGAAAACAGCCCTCTGGAATATGGAAGGAATCCACTCTCGGGGGTGCTTGGGGAGCCACTATTCCTGGGTCTTGCTGGCAGCTGCACACCGCAGGAGCTGGGCCGGAGAAGCTGCCTGAGCTGCGCGCATGGCGCTGCCCAACGCCACTCATGCTGCAGGTGTGGCTGAGAGCACCCTGGAACCAGGAGGCAAGACCCTTTCCCCCTGCAATGTCTCTCTCGCGCCCTCTACTGACAGATTCGGTGCCAGCTGCCAAAGAAAAAAGATTCGAAGGGCCCAGATTCATTTTCACAGAGCAGTCTACAAGGATGAGCCGGGATCTGAGGCCACACGGATAACGGGCATGGTATTTCCTACGGATAGAAACCAGGCTCCTTAGGGACATGGTGGATTCCAGGACCGAGTCAGGAAAGGTACAGTATGAGCACGGAATATCTTCTGCAAGGCCAGGAAGCCACCAAAGATACTGTGGTCACGTCAAAAGGACTCAGTAGCCAATGTGAAGAGACTCCCATGAGCAAACAATGGGACAAGTTAAGTATCAATAGAAATCACTGCAATGGATAGAAACATATCAAATACGTTAAACGTGTAAGTGCATAATGAAAGAAACTAGCAGAAAATTTCTCATTGACCACCTCTGGAGGATGTTAGGGAACCATCTATATATATAAAAGGCTAATATGCAAAGTGTCCCCTGAGGAGTTTGACCAGGAGACTGGGAGTTCGCTCGCTCGCTATGACATGCGCTGACCACCAGGGGGTGGCGCGGAATGAAGGAAGGCCCCGGCCGACAGCCAGAGCCCCGATCAGCCCTGATTGCCAGCCAGGCCTAGGGACCCTACCCATGCATGAATTTCACGCACTGGGCCTCTAGTTTTTAATAAAAACTGGCAAATAAATGGGAAAAAACCAAGAATTTAACTTGGCCTTTTTTATACAGACTGGCCTCAGGTAACCAAATAGGGAATGAGAGAGAGTTTCTCTCTAGGAAGCAATGAAGAGGGAAGGAAAGAATTAGAATAACAGTTTTCAACATGTGAGCCCCTGGATTCTTTCAGGATCTAGGACAGGGGTGGGCAACCTTTTTGTGAGTGCGTGCCCAAACCAGCAAAATCTCTGACTCAAAATTCTTCTGCGTGCCAACCCTAATTTTTTGAGAACATACGCCTACTTCTTGATATCTCTTAAGGTGTACGTATGTGAAGAACCTTGAAGAAATAATAAAATTCATTCGAGCGACAAAAACACAGTATATGATGATGAAAAATACATTTATTTTTTAATGTATACATGTACACTGATAGTCCGACAGAAAACTTTATGACTCCGTTTGATATTATCAGTGGGACTTTTGCTGCTGCATCACTGATGACAGAGATTTTACATCAGGTTTATATTTCATGACCTTCAGAGATATGCACGAGCTACTACTTTCATCCGTCAGGCTACTCCTATTACGAGACTTAACAAAATTCATCACTGAGAACAAAGATTCACAAGCGTATGTGGATGAAACCAAAACACTGGTCTGATCTAGGAAGGCAGGGAGAGTTAAGGCAGAGGCATAGAAATTGCTCTTCCCCTCTCTCGTCAATCCATGTCTATGGTCTTTAAGATAACTTGTTATGTAAAATTATTTATTTATCTAAGATGCACCTACACTGAATTTATCTGAAAAATAAAAAAGTCGATATTAAGAAAAAAATTGTAAATGGAAGATTATAAGAGAGGGTTTTGCGTGCCAGCAAAAGTTACTGGCGTGCCATGTTTGGCACGCGTGCCAGGGGTTGCCCACCCTTGATCTAGGAAGTCTAAACTAGCATGAAGTTCATTTCTTTCTCACAATTTCATTGATAGACGTCCTTGCCATACATCTTAGCAACCTCAGCATACAAGATTGTTCTTCCCATATTAAGTTGAGAACTTTCACCTTCTCTCGTAAAGGGAACCTTATGGCTTCTCTTCGGTGTATCCAGATCATCAGCATCACTAGGCTTGTGCTGTGGGGCCATTATGAAGACAAGGGTTACTTGGACACAAGCACTGCAAGGCCACTACTCAGAACAGTGTGCAATTTAAGGCTTAAGAACTGCTTATTGAGCTATTTAGTATGGAATTTTCCATTTAATATTTTGGACCGCGGGTAACTGAAACTGTGGAAAGCGAAACCACAGATGGGGGGAGGGGACTATGGCATGATGGTTGTCTCAAGGAAAGGTCAGTGTACAGTTATTTGAGTGCAGAGCTGAAATAGCCACTTTTTCGTGGAACAATATTTCTGCTCAATAGAACCACTGACAGGCAAACTATGGTTATTTAGACAGAAGTATTTGGCAGACATTTTCTCAAAAATTAAGACGAGAACCTTGTCACTCGAAGGAAAACAAATTTGACAGTGTTTATTGCCAATGATAAATTCAAGCTTTTGAGTGAAAATTGGAATTTTGGAAAACCTGTATCCACTTCTGTTATTTTAACATTGTCTTAATATTTAAAGACTTTTCTGATGAGATTGATGATGATGTGAATAATTGTGATTTGGGGGGATATTGTGTAATGAAATGTGTCAACATGTGCAATATTTGCATAATTCAATGAACCAATATTTTTTAAATGACTAATGCGTGAAGTTACAAAACCATGGAAGGGTAAAAGATCCATTCAAAGTCCAAGATAGATTTTAAGGAAACAGAGTATAAAAGTACATTGATGTGGTTTCAGATTTCACATCAAAATGAACCTTTACCCTTTAAGAAACTACCACTGCTTTCTAAAAAGAATACCCACAATGAGCTGTAGAGGCTATGAAAATGCTCCTCCCTTTTCTAATTACATGTCCGTGTGGGGCTGGATATGCTTCATGTATGTCAACCAAAGCAACGTATTACAACACACTGATATAGAAGAAGAGCCACTAAAGAGATTTACACAAATGGACAGCGCCACTTTTCTCACCAATTGCTTTGGAAAATATGGTTATTTTTCATAAAATATGTTATTTATGCTATTTTATTGTTACTTTAAAATGAACAATATATACATTCTAAAATTTCTCAGTTTTAACATTGCATATAGTAAATATCAATAGAAATAACCTACATAAACAAAAGTCCTTTGGGGTCCTCAATAACTATTAAGAATTCTGAGTCCAAAAAGTTTGAGAACTTTAAAAAAAAATATATTGTATTGATTTTTTACAGAGAGGAAGGGAGAGGGATAGAGAGTTAGAAACATCAATCAGTTGCCTCCTGCACACCCCCCACTGGGGATGTGCCCACAACCAAGGTACATGCCCTTGACCGGAATCGAACCTGGGACCTTTCAGTCCACAGGCCAACAGTCTGTCCACTGAGCCAAACCGGTTAGGGCATGAGAACTTTGGATTTAGAAGATCATTGTGTTCTAAATAGTCAATGAAGCAATGAATCTGCACTTTGATAATCAATGGCCACTTTGTCACAAAAATGAAGGTATCAGGGGCCTCCTGATGGAGATTTACAGCACCACCTATGAAGTATTCTTGCCAAGAAACCCAAACCCGACTCTGACAAAGCTCTAGATCCCACTACTGGTTGATATGAAATACAGGGCCAAGACGAGCCTGTTAAAGATACTCTGATGCAAAAGGCGACACCAGCATAGCAGGTCATTCCAGGAGCAACGACTCCATTTCTGCAATGAATACATTGCAAGGAAAACAAAAACAGAGGAAGCAGCAACCCATGGGTTTCTATTGCCATGGTCTTGAACGCTTTGCTCTGCTTTCCCATTTGGTGAACTCATACTCATTTTTCAAATTAAAACTCCAATGTCACCTCCCAGAGAAGCCGTCACCTCCCTCAGCAGAACCCATTCCTTGCAGGAATCTCCAGCGTAGCGCCCACCACACTTCACTAAGCGTCTGCTTACATGGATGTTCTCTCCTTGGGCGCCAGCACCGTCTTCTCTATGCTTACGTCTTTCCCAAGGCTCAACGCCACAATTTTGATTTATAGCAGGTGCTCCACGGATATTTGTTAAATGAATAAACGTGGTGGTGGTTGGGTCCAGGCTCAAAGTCCACGAATCTGCTCTTCATTACTTTTCTAATAAACGTCACCACTGTGATGAACTGCATTGTGTCCCTTCACCACAAACTCATGTGTGAAAGCCCTAACCCAATGTGATGGTATTTGGAGGTGGGGCCTGTGGATGGGATTGTTGTCTTTATAAGAAAAGACACCAAAGGGCAAGTTCTCTCTCTCTCTCTCTCTCTCTCTCTCAGTATGCAGTGAGAAAGTAGTCATCTGCAAGTCAGGAAAAGAACCTCATGAGAAGCTGGTCATGCTGGCATCCTGACATCAGCCTCCTGTGAGAGAAGCCCATCCTGCTGTGGAAGCCACTCGGTCTATGGCAGCGGTTCTCAACCTGTGGGTCTCGACCCCTTTGGGGGTCGAATGACCCTTTCACAGGGGTCGCCTAAGACCATCGGAAAACACATATCATTACATATTGTTTTTGTGATGAATCACTATGCTTTCATTATGTTCAATTTGTAACAATGAAAATACATCCTGCATATCAGATATTGACATGACGATTCATAACAGTAGCAACATGACAGTTATGAAGCAGCAACGAAAATAATTTGATGGTTGGGGGTCACCACCACATGAGGAACTGCATTAAAGGGGCGCGGCATGAGGGAGGTGGAGAACCGCTGGGCTAGGGCGTCTTGTGAGGGCAGCCCGAGTTGAGTAACACAAGCTGCCTTTGCTCCTCCTCCATCTTCACGTTCTTCACCCAGGAAACCGGACTTGACAGAAGGCAAGTTGAACAATAAGCACAGAGAGTGAGCGAGTGCCCTCTCTCTCTCTGGCTCACACTCTGGGTACAGGATGGTGTTAGGCAGCGGTTCTCAACCTTCCTGATGCCGCGACCCTTTAATGCAGTTCCTCATGTGGTGGTGACCCCCAACCATAACATTATTTTCGTTGCTACTTCATAACTGTTATGTTGCTACTGTTATGCATCGTCATGTAAATATCTGATATGCAGGATGTATTTTCATTGTTATAAATTGAACATAATTAAAGCCTAGTGATTCATCACAAAAACAATATCTGATTATATATGTGTTTTCCGATGGTCTTAGGCGACCCCTGTGAAAGGGTCGTTCGACCCCCAAAGGGGTCGCGACCCACAGGTTGGCAACCCACAGGTTGAGAACCGCTGTGTTAGAGTGAAGAAATCGGAGGCCTGCTGTCCTGAGCTTACATGCTACCTGGGAGATGGCCAATGATCAAATGAATCCATGAAAGGAATTCTAGCGGTGGTAAGTGCTGAGAAGAAAAGAAACAGAATATTGTGATGGAGAACGGGGTATGTGGGGGGTGGAGGGGGGCAGGAACCCTGGCTAGGGTAGTGAGGGAGGAGGCGACTGCTAAGCTGAGATACAAGGGTTTGGCTAGTGGGGAGCCCCCAGCAAGATGGAAGGGGGCGGAGCAAAGCCAGGGGTCAATTGCCCGGATTTTCTCTCTGGAGGCTCCCAGGCTCCTGTGTTCCTTGACAGAAGGTCACAGCTTTTCTCAGGCGGCCCTCTGTGTGGGCATTTTCCCTCCTGGGTCCCAGTCACCACTGTGTCTCCTCGCTCTTTGGACCCAGGAGTGATCAGAGCCTTAGCGGGCAGAGCTGGAAGCTTCTAGAGTGCCATTCTTCCTGGTGGGCTCCTTGCATCTCAGAAGCTTGGGCCTTTAGGGCATCTCTCCTCACAAGGCCTTGAGGAACTAATGCTAAAACCATTTTTCTCCTCTACTTATTATTTTTTAAAAAATATATCTTTATTGATTTCAGAGAGGAAGGGAGAGAGAAAGAGACAGAAACATCCATGATGAGAGAGAACCATGGATCGGCTGCCTCTTGCACGCCCCCCACTGGGGATCGAGCCCGCAACATGGGCATGTGCCCTGACTGGGAATCGAACCGTGACCTCCTGGTTCATAGGTCGATGCTTAAACCACTGAGCCGGGCTCTATCTCCTCTTTAGGCTACAGTCACCCAACTTCATTCAGGTTTCCACCTGCTCGCTCTGTTTCGCTCACTGACACTTCTGTCTTACCAGAAGGCGGGGAAGTTTGATCTATAAGCTAGATTTTCTTGGTCTGTGAATGATAGGGGCTTTGCCTAGGACCAGAATACAGTTTGACAACTGAACGTACACAGCAGTTTCATTCAGACCTCTTTCTCCCTCACGCCGTCTGTCTGGCTCTGGAGCTGCTGGGTAGAA
>NW_005370552.1:1984911-2013191 GCF_000412655.1 Myotis brandtii | reverse complement strand
GCACTGGCTCCGGGCCAGCATTCCACTTTCTGGCAGCCCTGTCCTCGAGTGAGCAGCTTCTCTGAATTGCATATTCAGATCTCTCTCAACAAACGTTTCTACTTTCCCGTGATATCAGTGTTTCTGCAGTCTCCGCTCTCAACTAAATCCCACCCACCCCTTCTCGACCAACTTGGCCAACGTCCTTCTAATTTGTATTAATTGATGTCCCCTCTGGTGCTGACTTTTCTGAGACTCAGTGTCCCCCCTTCTCTGCTTCTCTCAAATACCATCCTCCAGGACATGTTCCTACCTAGTGCAGCAGCCTCGCGGTCGGTATATATCATTGTTACCTTGACATCGCAACTCAGCTTAGTTATGAGGGAGACATAACAGCATCCGCATAATGGAGAGGCCCGTCCATCACACGGTGGGAAAATCAAGTTCCCTTGTGTCTGAAGCCACAAAATGTTGGCTGAGTAAGTTCTGAGGTGTCATACATGTGTACGAGGTATGGACCCTACTTAAGGCCAATTTTGATGATTCACTCATCTTTTACCCAAATCAGTTCCACTTAACTGCCTACTAAGAATTGCTTCTTGATTTAGGTCAAGTTGGACAGAACATCAGGAGAGAGACATTCCAACCATTTTGTTTAATTGACACCCCAGGGTGACCCCTTCTTCTGGGAACATAATCACCGCTCATCATCATCTCTGTTGTACGCCCCCATGCCCACGATTCCATAGTCCTTCTCGCCCTAAAAACAAAATGTTTGTTCTTGCGAAGGTCAGTATTTAAAAAGGAGCCAAACTGGGCTCCAGATAATGGCAGGAAATGCGTTTTAAAAGAAACAAGGTAACAAGCTAGCCTTGCTAACATGGTCATGGTGAACCCTGGCTGTCCACTGACAGTTATGCTTAGAGGGAGAGGGCTGGAATGATCCAGAAACCCGAAGGACATAGTGAATGGCAGAATGTTGGAACCGGCGCCTCACTGTGGTGACATCCTAAACACTCAAGAGCAGGGTGAGGGATTCAGCTGGACCTCAGGGTAGCAAAACCATCTTGTTAGAGTCAGTACCAGAGATGATGCAAGAAGCTGCCCATGAAAGGAAATGGAAGCCCATTGGCTTAACAAACTTCTTATTGAAGAAAACATATATGCAGAACAGGGCCAGCTCACTGAATTTCACACACCGAGGACGCCCATGTAGCCAGCACCCAGCTCAAAAAACAGAAAGTCACCAGTGACTCCCGGAAGTTCCTCCTGTGGGTCCTTCCGGTCACTACCAGCCCTTCTTCTCTGCTTAGCATGGCTCTCTAGCAGACTTCAGATGTCAGTTGTCAAGTCTGTCAAGTGCTACATCCCCAGCTCCTTGACCTGTGCCCAGCACATAATTATTGTCCAGTAAACATGTGTGAAAAGAATGGATGAAACGCAGCAATAAGAAATGGTAAAAAAACAGCCCGGCCGGCGTGGCTCAGTGGTTGAGCGTTGACCTATGAACCAGGAGGTCAGGGTTCGATTCCCGATCAGGTCACAAGCCCGGGTTGTGGGCTCCATCCCCAGTAGGGGGTGTGCAGGAGGCAGCTGACCCATGTTTCTCTCATTATTGATGTTTCTCTCTCTCCCTCTCCCTTCCTCTCTGAAATCAATAAAAATATTTTTTTTAAAATTTAAGAAATGCTAAAAAATAAACTCAACCACCAACATATGAATGGATAAAGGAAATGTGGTATATCCATAAAGTGAAATATTACTCAGCCTTAGAAAGGAATGAAGTACTGATACATGCTACAACATGATGAACCCTGGAGACATCATGCCAAGTGAAAGAAGCCAGACATAAACGACCACATTGTGTATGCTTCCGTTTATATGTAATGTTCAGAATCGGCAAATCTATAAAAACAGAAAGCAGATTAGTGGTTGCCTATGGCTGGGGGAGGGAGGGGATGACTGCTTAATGGGTAGGGTTTTCTTTTGGAGTAACAAAAATGCTTCGGAACTAGATAGAGGCGATGGCTGTACAACATTCATGTACCAATGCCACCACATGGGACACTTAAGGAAGGTTCACTTGATGTTGGGTGAATTTCACCTCAATAACCCATATTTAAAAAACATCCTAAAAGGGACAAAGCTTGTTGAACAACTTTCCCTTCACCATCAGAAAGCATGGATTCTGGTAACTGGACGATCCTTTGTGTGAGGAGGGTGATAGATATGTAGGCATAAATCTGGATTCTTGAGTGAAATGCAACTCTTCGTGGTATTAAGGATCATTTCTGAATACAATAGGCAGTGTTAAGGAGTTTGGCACCATGGAGACAGGTTTTAAACCTCTCAAAAAGAAAGACTCCTGAATTCAGGAAGATAAGGCCTTGAATGGTGGCCCCCACAAGATGTATCCATATCCTAACACTTGGACCCTATGAATGTGACCTTATTTGGCCAAAAGGTCTTTGCAGATGTAATTAAATCAGGGATCTGAAGATGCTGAGAGTACCCTGGATTATCTGGGCGGGCCTGTAATTCCAATGACAAGTGTCTTTAGAAGAAAGGCAGAGAGAGATTCAAGACAGACAGAAGAGGAGAAGACACAGACACAGAGTTGAAGGTGTTAGGATGGAGGGAGAGATTGGAGTGGAGTGATCTGACCACCAGCCAAGGAATGTTAGTCACCACCGGCAGCTAGAAGGTGCATGGCCTTGGGGACACCTGGATTTTGGGCGTCTGGCCTCCAGACTGTGAGAGCATAAACTTCTGTTGTTTGAAGCCACCACGTTCTTGGTCATTTGTTACAGCAGCTCCAGGAAACGAACGCAGGCCTCCAGCAGGAAGCCCAAGGAGTTGGAGGTGAAACGACATGCAGAGACAAGGGCTGGGGTTCCTGGGGATCAAGGAGTGAAGAAGATGCCGCCTTCCTTGTGTCCACGAGATGACCTGTTGGTGTTCCAGCCTGGACAGTGGCTACTGTGTGTGCTCACGTGATGCAGAGCAGCCCGAGAAGCCACGGGCTGACTGGCTCCCAGCATTTCACATCCTCCGCCATTCTCAGCATGGGAGCTGAAGGGATGGGTGGCTGTTCCGGATGGGAGTGAGAGTGAGAAGATTTGAAACGGCAGCCACGGAGAAGACAATCTATATTTGCCTGGTGCAAAGAACATTCTACTGCGATGGGAGCCACACTGGTGAATTTCGAGCAAGGAGGGGAAATGGGCAAACTCTGCCATCTTTTATTGGAGAAAGTGACCCCCCAGCTCCCTGAGGCGGCCATGTTTTCCTAGTAAAGACACTGGGTGACAGTGCTCCCTGAGTGAGGATGGAAGGAGGGGGATGAATAAGTTCGATTTTGAAAGAACGACGGCACCGAATGTGTATTCTACAGACGTGTGCAATCTCCGAGAAAAAGAATGTTGGGCCGAACCGGTGTTGCTCAGTGGATAGAGCGTTGGCCTGCTGACTGAAGGGTCCCGGGTTCGATTCCGGTCAAGGGCATGTACCTTGGTTGCGGGCGCATCCCTGGTGGGGGGGCGTGCAGGAGGCAGCTGATGGATCTTTCTCTCTCATCAATGTTTCTAACTCTCTGTCCCTCTCCCTTCCTCTCTGTGAAAAACCAATAAAATATATTTTTTTTTAAAAAAGAATGTTGGGTCTCAAAATGCTGATGATTCCAAGTCCCCTTGTTGCCGCCTTCAGTGAGGCTGCTGTCCTCTACGTGTGGATGACAAAGGGGAAAGGTGGCTCTGCTGGGAGAATGAAGTCAGTGGTGCCAGGAGGCCGCCCTCCTGCCTCTGCTGTGCCGGATAAGCGCTCAGCCCCCAGCTGCTGAGGGGCCCGCGGGGGCTGGCCGATCAGACACGTGAAGAACAAGGGGACGCTGACACAGTGAACACTGACGGTCCGTGGGGCGAGCTGAGGGTTCTGGTGTGGGCGAGGCGGCTCTGCGCGAACCTGAAAACCTCCGGAGACCCTGGAGACAGGGCCCTCCCGGGGCCCAGGTGACTCTCTGGTGGGTCGAGGTGTCAGACTGTGCAGCCGTCTCCGGAGTAATGACCTGGAGCAGCTCAGCCTGCCACTGACACTGGTGTCTTCGTTCCCTAGCAACAGATCTAGCAGAGGGGACGTTTACTTTGGCTCTGGCAGCTGGAAATCAGCTCCAGGTTGGCTGCCAGCTCTCCCCATCGCCGTCTCGCATGAAAACCCTCACACATCAATAATTGCCCTAAATGTAAATGGTCCGAAGTCACCAAGGAAGAGCGCCATCGCCTAGAAAAAGAATGTTCCATTCCTAAATTGTTATGATTGCACCTTCATTTGCTTATGACTTAAGCGAAGCAGAGTGGATCGAAAAGCAAAACCCAACCATATGCTGCCTACAAGAGACACCCTAGGCCAGTGGTCGGCAAACTGCGGCTCGCCAGCCACATGCGGCTCTTTGGCCCCTTGAGTGTGGGGCCACGAAGTTTCAATCGCACTGTACGTGCGCGCCCGCACGTGGTATTTTGTGGAAGAGCCACACTCAAGGGGCCGCAGTTTGCCGACCGCTGCCCTAGGCTACAGAGACAACGGTGGGTTCACAGGACAAGGGGAGAAATGATCCTCCACGCAAATCACAGCCACAGAAAAGCGGTGCAGCCGCACGTACAGCCGCCAAAACAGATCTCAGGAGAACAAAGGTGACCAGAGACAAAGATGGTCATAATGATTAGGGGACATTACATGGCGAAAACAGAACACTTCTTAATATATATGCGCCCAGCCAGGGAGCACCGAAATATATAAAGCAACTACTCTCAGAGCTAAAGGGAGAGACTGATCAAAACACAACCATAGTTGGGGACCTTAATCCTCCATTGGCAGCTCTACACAGATCAACCAAACAGAGAATCAATAAAGAAATATTGGGCCCGGCCGGCGTGGCTCAGTGGTTGAGTGTCGACCTATGAACCAGGAGGTCACGGTTCGATTCCCGGTCAGGGCACATGTCCGGGTTGCAGGCTTGATCCCCAGTGTGGGGCATGCAGGAGGCAGCTGATCCATGGTTCTCTCTCATCACTGATGTTTCTATTTCTCTCTCCCTCTCCCTTCCTCTCTGAAATCAATAAAATAGATTTTTTAAAAAAGAGAAAAATCGGTCTTAAGTGACACACTAGACCAAATGGCCAGAATTGACTTTTACAGAGCCTTTCATCCCAGAACATCAGGTTAGACATTCTTCACCAGCGCACATGGAACATTCTCAAGGACAGGCCATATGCTGGGTCGCAGAACTAGCACCAACAAATTCAAAGAGAGTGAAATGATACCAAGCATCGAAACCTTGACTGTACACAGCAGCACTACCAGGTGGGTGCTACTCCTTTGGGTTTTCTGTTTAAAAATCCTTGGAAATAGTCCTTGCTCCTGTTCACATGTAATTGTACACTTTATGTAAAAAACAACAACAATACCCTGTATTTCCCAGTTAAGACCCACTCCCTTTTCTTTCAATTCACAGAGGCTAGCTACTCAGAGGACAGACTTGGCCGATCACGTTCTTTCCCTCTGTCCGAAGACATTGTGGTAAAACGTAATTGCAAATTTCCAGACTATAAAGACAACTTCACTTCCATTTCCTTCTCCTTTTCTGTCTATGCGTCTCATAAAAACAAGACACAGCCTGGCTGGTTTGGCTCAGTGGATGGAGTGTGGGCCTGCAGACTCAAAGGTCCCGGGTTCGATACCGGTCAAGGGCACATGCCCAGGTTGTGGGATATACAGGAGGCAGCCGATCAATGATTCCCACTCATCATGGATGTTTCTCTCTCGCTCTTCCTTTCCCTTCCTCTCTGAAATCAGTAAAAACAAAACAAAACAAAAAAACCCCAAGAAAACCCAACAAGATACAGTTCTATTTTCTCAGTTCTTCCTTTCTCATCCCCTTTCCCACTTTGGTCTAAATGTAAGACATCCATTATTCATCCTCTAGTTCCTTTAATAATCTCTCTTCCTCCCCCGCCCCTAGTCTAGAAATCAAGCATCTAGGACAGTGGTCGGCAAACTGCGGCTCAGGAAACCACGGCTTGCAAGCCACATGCGGCTCTTTGGCCCCTTGAGTGTGGCTCTTCCACAAAATACCGACTTCTGTGCATGGGCCACGAAGTTTCAATCGCACTGTATGTGCGCACCTGCACATGGTATTTTGTGGAAGAGCCACACTCAAGGGGCCAAAGAGCCACATGTGGCTCGCGAGCCGCAGTTTGCCGACCACGGACCTAGGATATACGGATTCTAAAGAGAAGGTGGAATTCTTCCCTACAATCTGAGCCATTTCTTTTCTTATATAATTTTTCGTTTAAAGTGAAGCAACATATGTAAGTACTAGAGGCCCGATGCACGAAATTCGTGCAAGAGTAGGCCTTCCTTCCCCCAGCTGCCGGCACCGGCTTCCCTCTGGCACCCAGGACCCGGCCTTCCCTCGCAGCCCGGCTTTGTCTGGAAGGTCATCCAGAAGGACGTCTGGTCTAATTAGCATATTACGCTTTTATTATTATAGATTGTGTCAGTCAGGGTTCAGACAGGAGGGAATGACACCTCTCTCAGATGTGGGAAGAACTTGGGGGTCAGGGGATCAGAGAGTCACTAGCCACTGATGGCTGCACTGGTGCAGCTGGACAAATCAGAGCTTTCAGGAAAGTTCCAGAAGCCAAGCGAGTCCTGCTGCCCAAGTGGGGCGGTGAAGGGAGAGTTCATGGAGAGGCTGAAGGGAAGTTGTGCAACTCTTGCCTGTGCGGGTCCACAGCCAGGGCCCTGGAGGCGGGCCTGAGGCAGCTGGAGAGCCAAGTGCAGAGAATGTGAGCTGGCGGCGGAGCAGCAGAGGGCTGGACCCACCAGGACCCAGCGCACCCCGTTTCTGTCCATCACCGCCCCGGACAAGTCTACCAGGACCGTGCCCGCTGCTTGCCCTCTGCGCCCCAGTCCTCACACAAGTTCCTCTTTTGGCCAACTCGAATCCAGGGCCATACCAGGGAGTGGCTTCGAGAAACACAGTTCCCTGCCTTAAGCAAGCGTCCACAGCACAATTCAGCACAGCACCCACCGTGAGCACCCACGTGGCACCACAAACAAAACCATGTTAAAATTACTCTGCCCTTCCCATGTCCCTCAGCTCAGAATGTGTAAGTATGTCATCCTTTTGAACTGAAAATAGATTCGTTTAAAAATTTTATCTTTACTGTTGAAAGTATTACAGATGCCCTTCTCCCCTCCCCCATTGAGCTCCTCTCTCACCCCTTTGCCCCCAGGCCTTCACCCCACTATTGGCTATATCAATGTGTTGTAGGCAGGGAAGGCACCAGGTGTCTGACCTGTGGGGTCAGACCAAGTCATCCTTTTCCCCCTTATTGTTATGCTGCTGCCTTCAATGTTAGGGAGACACATGGATTGGCTGCCTCCGTCATGCACCCCACGGGGCCGGGCTCAGTGGCTCAGCACACGCGGGAGTGAAGAGGGGGAAGCTGTCTGACACCGGCCTTGGCAGAGATGTCCTGGCTCTGACCCCCGAAGTGCAGCCACAGAATGAACAATAAGCGAGTGGGACGACAGCAACCTACACCCTTCCACCCGCAAAAGAAACAACGGACACAGTGAAAAGGTCACCTATGGAATGGGAGAAAATATTTGCAAGTCATATAACCTGAGGGGGTTAACATCCAAAATACCCAATTATATAAAGAACTCTTGCCCTAGCCGGTTTGGCTCAGTGGATAGAGCGTCGGCCTGCAGACTGTGGGGTCCCAGGTTCGATTCCGGTCAAGGGCATGTACCTTGGTTGTGGGCACATCCCCAGTAGGGAGTGTGCAGGAGGCAGCTGATCAATGTTTCTCTCTCATCGATGTTTCTAACTCTCTATCCCTTTCCCTTCCTCTCTGTAAACAACTCAATAGCAAACAATAAATAAAGAAAATAAATAATCCAATTAAAAATAGACAAAGGAACCATACTGCTTTCTACACTGGCTACACTAAAAGATCTCTCTCTCTCTCTCTCTCTCTCTCTCTCTCTCTCTCTTACACACACACACACACACACACACACACACACACACACACCTAAAACCAAAGGAAAATAAAAAATTAATTTAAAGCCTAGATGAGTAATCCAACCAAGTCCTATTTATAAAGCATGTCAGACATTTCATACGCTAACTCGGGACCCTTTCTGGCACAGGAGAGGCACAAACAGTAGATAAATTTCTCCCTGTCTTCTGGGGCAATGACGTAGGCGCTAGAATTAATCAGTGTCAGTAGATAAACATGGTAATCAAGTTTTTAAAAAACAAGTGCAGCAGATAATAGGCAGAAAAGATTCGATCAGTTTACTTTCATCATCCCTTTAATAATTCCTATGTGAAGACTTAATTTCCTGTCACCAACACAATGCTATGTGGATCCAGCCGCCCTCAGATTTGGGAACAAAATGAAGAATTTCTTAGGTCACCATAGTGGGCTGGTTTGTTACACGTCAATTGATAACCTGAACACGCCCCCAGCCCTTTACCCAGCGGAGCCCTGGGGAGGAGGGCAACTTCTCTCTCCCGGTCCCTCCATTTCTCAGTGACTTCACCATCCCCCGAGGCTCGTCTCTGTTCCCTCCCCTCCAGGCTCACTGCGGTCATCCTGCTTTCCCTGTGCCTGCATCATCGCAGCAGCCTCCTAAATTCTCTCCTGCCTGAGGCT
Organism: Myotis brandtii; assembly: GCF_000412655.1. Classification (NCBI taxonomy): domain Eukaryota; kingdom Metazoa; phylum Chordata; class Mammalia; order Chiroptera; family Vespertilionidae; genus Myotis; species Myotis brandtii. Next base: position 2,004,486 of record NW_005370552.1, on the reverse strand, counting down.
CCCTCCTTCCCATCCCCTGGCCTCTAAATCTGCGTTGGTTTTCCAAGCCTAAACACTAGCATTCAAATTCTTTCCCCGCCCTTCCCTTCCTGTAGTGGTTCATCGTATGTGTCAGCTTCACTGGGTGCCAAGATATTTGCTCATTGTTCTGGATGTTTCGGTGAGGGTGTTTTTTGGATGAGATTAACACTGAAATTGACAGACTCTGAGGAAAGCAGATTGTCCTATAAATATGGTGGGCCTCACCCAATTAGTTGAAGGCCTTAATAGAACAAAAAGCTCAGCCTCCCCTGAGCAAGAGAGAATTCTCTAGCAGACTGCTTTCGGACCTCATCTGCAACATTGTTCTTCTTCCCCCAAAGGTAATCATTTACGTTGACTTCTATCACCATCTATTAATTTTATATGATACTAGAGGCCTGGTGCATGAATTCGTGCACCAGTGGGGTCCCTCGGCCTGGCCTTTGGGATCAGGATGAAACTGGCTCTTCGACATCCCCTGAGGGGTCCCGGATTGCAAGAGGGCGCAGGCCAGGCCGAGGGACCCCACCGGTGGACGATTGGGGCTGGGGAGGGATGTGGGAGGTTGGCCAGCCAGGGAGGGACCGAGGGAGGGCTCCAGGGCATGTCCGGCCCGTCTCGCTCAGTCCCGATCGGCCGGACCGCAGCAGCAAGCTAACCTACCAGTTGGAGTGTCTGCCCCCTGGAGGTCAGTGCATGTCATAGTAAGCGGTTGAGCGGCCTTAGCATATCATTAGCATATTACACTTTGATTGGTAAAACAGACGACCGGACACTTAGCATATTAGGCTTTTATTATATAGGATAAATGGAATCACACAAGTCTGTACTCTTTTGTGTAAACTGTGGGGCCTTTAAGGCACTGTCCAGAGAGGGGTTTGCAGGTGGGTGGCTGGGCCTGTAAAGGCTGACCAAGGTCACTGACAAGTACTTGATGAAGGCCAAGGTCAAGTTATCTTGCCAGCTCTTCACCTAGTTAATTTCTAGGCTTCAGGCTCCTGGCTCCACTCTGGAAGAACTTCTGTTGTGGCTTCATGGCAATGACCAGCTTGACCCTGCCTTCCCACAGGAGCTGGGGTACCCTCATGCTCTCTCTCACCTCCAACTAGGACCAGCCCCCCAAATCTCTTTCTACCATGTTCTGTCTTTCTTCAAGTGTCTTGGAATCAAATACCTGATCAAAACTCTTTAATACTGACCATAGTTCACAACCTCAGGGCCCAGCATGTAAAGTTACTACTTGGACAGGGTCTGATAAGAGTCTTACCTCAAAGTTTGGATGAGATTAACACTGGCATATAATAGCTCATAGTATTACTCTCTGACCCAAAGACAGGGCACTGACTATGGAGTTCAACTCTAATTGGCCCCATGACCAGATTGTGGAGATTTAAACTTAATTTGTTCAGTTCTTCTTTTGTATGGTATTTCTAAAAATCAAAATAAAGTTCATTTAGTTTTACATAAGCAGTAGGAGCGTTTCCTGCATCTTAATTCAATTCTCCAAATCTTCATTAGGCTTTAAATTGGATTCACAGATACAATGTTTGGAGAATTTTTTTGCACTGAGATTTGGGACATTATTTGTTCCTGACCCATGTGATTTCCAAGTGTCTGAAATATAGAAATCATTTACAGTCCAGATGATGATCAGATACTACCCTGCATCTCAAAATGCCCCATGCTTTTGCATGCACAGGTGCTCAGTTACAAAGTTTGGGTTGGTCCTTCCATACCAGGGGAATAGCCCAAGGTATTTTTTATTACAAACAAACAATCTAGTTTTCAGCAACTTTCCCCCCTTTGGCTTTCATTGCTTAGAATTAAAAACTATTCTTTTGTGGGAACTACTAAGCTAAGGGAGAGAAAAGAGGGGGAAATCCATTTATTTCTCATGCCAGAGGGGCTAATTTTTTTTCTTGTCCAAATAAAAAAATTCCAAGTTTCAAAATGGGAGGCTGTGAATAGACTGCTAATTTCCTCCCAATACTCTTTATGTCTATATATTTTGGGGGGGGGGGTAGTAATAGAAGCCCTGAACTTAAGACGATAAAATGGCTCAGTGGTTGAACCTTGATGTATGAACCAGGAGGTCATGGTTTGATTCCCAGTCCGGGCACGTGCCCGGGTTTCGGGCTCAATCTCTAGTGAGGGGCGTGCAGGAGGCAGCCAACCCATGATTCTCTCTCATCATTGATGTTTCTCTCTCCCTTTTCCTTCCTCTCTGAAATCAATAAAAATATATTTTTAAAAAAGAAGAAGATAAAATGGCTTCCCAGAAGAGAGACTACCTTATCCAGCTTCCTTCATAGTTACATATGGTCATGTGGCTGCATTCTGGCCAACCACATGTGAGTAGAACTGACATGTACAACTTGTAGCCACGCCTTAAAAGGGCAGAGCTTGCTATCCCCTTTCTCTTCATCTTTCTTACTGGCTGGAAGAGGGATGTGCTAATGAGCCATCTCGGGCCATGTAGGCAAAGCTCCATCCAGGCATGGCAGCTCCATAAAGCAGAGGAGCCTGGGAACCACCTTGGTGCTGACAGAGCAGCCTGCACTACATATGCCCAGATGCTAACATGAGGGAAAATGAACTACTTTCTAGCATGTAAGTTATTATTATTTTGGTTGTCTGAGACAACAGCTAAAACTATCGGTGCCAAGATATTTGCTCATTGTTCTGGATGTTTCGGTGAGGGTGTTTTTTGGATGAGATTAACACTGAAATTGACAGACTCTGAGGAAAGCAGATTGTCCTATAAATATGGTGGGCCTCACCCAATTAGTTGAAGGCCTTAATAGAACAAAAAGCTCAGCCTCCCCTGAGCAAGAGAGAATTCTCTAGCAGACTGCTTTCGGACCTCATCTGCAACATTGTTCTTCTTCCCCCAAAGGTAATCATTTACGTTGACTTCTATCACCATCTATTAATTTTATATGATACTAGAGGCCTGGTGCATGAATTCGTGCACCAGTGGGGTCCCTCGGCCTGGCCTTTGGGATCAGGATGAAACTGGCTCTTCGACATCCCCTGAGGGGTCCCGGATTGCAAGAGGGCGCAGGCCAGGCCGAGGGACCCCACCGGTGGACGATTGGGGCTGGGGAGGGATGTGGGAGGTTGGCCAGCCAGGGAGGGACCGAGGGAGGGCTCCAGGGCATGTCCGGCCCGTCTCGCTCAGTCCCGATCGGCCGGACCGCAGCAGCAAGCTAACCTACCAGTTGGAGTGTCTGCCCCCTGGAGGTCAGTGCATGTCATAGTAAGCGGTTGAGCGGCCTTAGCATATCATTAGCATATTACACTTTGATTGGTAAAACAGACGACCGGACACTTAGCATATTAGGCTTTTATTATATAGGATAAATGGAATCACACAAGTCTGTACTCTTTTGTGTAAACTGTGGGGCCTTTAAGGCACTGTCCAGAGAGGGGTTTGCAGGTGGGTGGCTGGGCCTGTAAAGGCTGACCAAGGTCACTGACAAGTACTTGATGAAGGCCAAGGTCAAGTTATCTTGCCAGCTCTTCACCTAGTTAATTTCTAGGCTTCAGGCTCCTGGCTCCACTCTGGAAGAACTTCTGTTGTGGCTTCATGGCAATGACCAGCTTGACCCTGCCTTCCCACAGGAGCTGGGGTACCCTCATGCTCTCTCTCACCTCCAACTAGGACCAGCCCCCCAAATCTCTTTCTACCATGTTCTGTCTTTCTTCAAGTGTCTTGGAATCAAATACCTGATCAAAACTCTTTAATACTGACCATAGTTCACAACCTCAGGGCCCAGCATGTAAAGTTACTACTTGGACAGGGTCTGATAAGAGTCTTACCTCAAAGTTTGGATGAGATTAACACTGGCATATAATAGCTCATAGTATTACTCTCTGACCCAAAGACAGGGCACTGACTATGGAGTTCAACTCTAATTGGCCCCATGACCAGATTGTGGAGATTTAAACTTAATTTGTTCAGTTCTTCTTTTGTATGGTATTTCTAAAAATCAAAATAAAGTTCATTTAGTTTTACATAAGCAGTAGGAGCGTTTCCTGCATCTTAATTCAATTCTCCAAATCTTCATTAGGCTTTAAATTGGATTCACAGATACAATGTTTGGAGAATTTTTTTGCACTGAGATTTGGGACATTATTTGTTCCTGACCCATGTGATTTCCAAGTGTCTGAAATATAGAAATCATTTACAGTCCAGATGATGATCAGATACTACCCTGCATCTCAAAATGCCCCATGCTTTTGCATGCACAGGTGCTCAGTTACAAAGTTTGGGTTGGTCCTTCCATACCAGGGGAATAGCCCAAGGTATTTTTTATTACAAACAAACAATCTAGTTTTCAGCAACTTTCCCCCCTTTGGCTTTCATTGCTTAGAATTAAAAACTATTCTTTTGTGGGAACTACTAAGCTAAGGGAGAGAAAAGAGGGGGAAATCCATTTATTTCTCATGCCAGAGGGGCTAATTTTTTTTCTTGTCCAAATAAAAAAATTCCAAGTTTCAAAATGGGAGGCTGTGAATAGACTGCTAATTTCCTCCCAATACTCTTTATGTCTATATATTTTGGGGGGGGGGGTAGTAATAGAAGCCCTGAACTTAAGACGATAAAATGGCTCAGTGGTTGAACCTTGATGTATGAACCAGGAGGTCATGGTTTGATTCCCAGTCCGGGCACGTGCCCGGGTTTCGGGCTCAATCTCTAGTGAGGGGCGTGCAGGAGGCAGCCAACCCATGATTCTCTCTCATCATTGATGTTTCTCTCTCCCTTTTCCTTCCTCTCTGAAATCAATAAAAATATATTTTTAAAAAAGAAGAAGATAAAATGGCTTCCCAGAAGAGAGACTACCTTATCCAGCTTCCTTCATAGTTACATATGGTCATGTGGCTGCATTCTGGCCAACCACATGTGAGTAGAACTGACATGTACAACTTGTAGCCACGCCTTAAAAGGGCAGAGCTTGCTATCCCCTTTCTCTTCATCTTTCTTACTGGCTGGAAGAGGGATGTGCTAATGAGCCATCTCGGGCCATGTAGGCAAAGCTCCATCCAGGCATGGCAGCTCCATAAAGCAGAGGAGCCTGGGAACCACCTTGGTGCTGACAGAGCAGCCTGCACTACATATGCCCAGATGCTAACATGAGGGAAAATGAACTTTTTTCTAGCATGTAAGTTATTATTATTTTGGTTGTCTGAGACAACAGCTAAAACTATCCTATATAATAAAAGGCTAATATGATCAACCGAAGAATGGCAGAACGACCGGTCACTATGACATGCACTGACCACCAGGGGGCAGATGCTCAACGCAGGAGTTTTCCCCTGGTGGTCAGTGCGCTCCCACAGGGGGAGCTCCGTTCAGCCAGAAGCTGGGCTCACGGCTGGGGAGCACAGTGGTGGTGGTGGGAGCCTCTCCCTCTTCCGTGGCAATGCTAAGCTTGTCCACAGGGAGTGAGCCTAAGCCATCAGTCGGACATCCCCCGAGGGCTCCTGGGCTGTGAGAGGGCACAGGCCAGGCTGAGGGCCCCTCCTGAGTGCACAAATTTCGTGCACTGGGTCTCTAGTATTCTAATGAGAAACACCAACACTGAAGCAGAATGACAGAAATTTTTGATTAAAAGACTAAGAAAATGGAAAACAGTGTGGGCCACGCTGATAGAAACTCAGATATGGCTGCCAGTCAGCCCTTCGACAGGGGAGGTCCCAGCACAGGAAAAATGACCCCTGCGAGCACCTGTCTGGGAGAAAGCCACCCCGAGTTCCTGGCCCCATGCCAGACAATGCAGTTCCTCCCTGTATGTGTCTGGGTCCCCCAAAGCTGCCTGGTGCTGGAGCTCAGAGGGATCAAGTCCGAGTAAGTTCGTGCTCTGGCCCTTTAAAAGGAACACCTGAGCCAGGCCAGCATTGCTCAGTGGTCAACCTATGAACCAGGAGGTCACAGTTTGATTCCTGGTCAGGGCACAGGCCTGGGTTGTGGGCTCGATCCCCAGTGTGGGGCGTGCAGGAGGTGGCCGATCAACGAATTTGTCCATTTCATCTAAGGTATCTAATTTGTTGGCATATAATAGCTCATAGTATTACTTAATAATCTTTATTTTGTAATGTCAAAGTTCCCCCTTTAATGTCTGATTTTGATAATTTGAGTCTTTTCTCTTTATTTGTCAACGTAGACAAACGTTTGTCAATTTTGTTGATCTCTTCAAAGAACCAACTTTTGGTTTTGATTTTCTTTATTGTTTTTCTATTCCCTACTTTGTTGTTATGCTATAATCTTTATTATTTACTTCCTTCTTCTTGCTTTAAGTTTAATTATTTTAAAATTTATTTACAGTATCTCAAAGTGGAGGGTTATATTATTGACCTATTTGAAGTCTTTCTTCTTTTATAACATGGGCATTTACAGCTATTAATTTCCATCTGTGCCCTGCTTTCGCTGCATCTCATACGTTTTGGTATGTTGATTTTCATTTTCATTTCACTCCAAGTATTTTTAACTTACTTCTTTTTTTTTCTTTTTAAATACATTTTATTGATTTTTTTACAGAGAGGAAGGGAAAGGGATAGAGAATTAGAAACATCTATGAGAGAGAAACATCGACAAGCTGCCTCCTGCACACTCCCCACTGGGGATGTGCCTGCAACCAAGGTACATGCCCTTGACCAGAATCGAACCCAGGACCCTTGAGTCCGCAGGCCGATGCTCTATCCACTGAGCCAAACTGGTCAGGGCTTAACTTACTTCTTGATTTATTATTTGATACAGTAGTTAATTGGGAGCATGTTGTTTAATTTTCTTTTATTTGTGAGTTTTCCAAATTTCTTTCACTTTTTGCTTTCTAATATTATTCTATTGTGGTTAGAGAACATATTTTCTATTATTCCAACCCTTTAAAAAAATTATTTCAATCCTGTCAAATTAAGGTTTCTTTTCTAGCCTAACATATGGTCTAATTTGGGGAATGTTTCATGTGTACTTGAGAAGAATTTATATTCTATGGAGATCTGTTTAGTCTAAAAGGTTTATTGTGCTGTTCAAATCTTTTATTTCCTAGTTGATCATCTGCCAGCTAGACCTGTGCCTAATTGTTCTATCCATTATTGGATGGGGCTACTGAAGTCTTCAACTATTATTGTTGACTTGTCTATTTTTTCCTTAATGTTTGTCAGTTTTTGCTTCATATATTTTGGATTGTTTAGGTGCATATATGTTAACAGCTGTTATATGTTCTAGATGTATTAACCCTTTTATCATTATAAAATATACCTGTTTATGTCTAGTTACTCTTTTTGTTTTAAAGTCTATTTTATTTGATATGATTCACCATTCCTCCCCATCCCCAGCCAGTGGCAATGACTAATCTATCTTCTGTATTATGGATTTGCCTACTCTGACGTTTCATGTAAATGGAATCATATAACATGTGGCCTTTTGGTCTGGTTTCTTTCCCTCAGTACAATGTTTTCAAGATCCATCCATCCTGTCATATGTATTAGTAATTCATTCCTTTTTATGGCTGAATAATATTCCATTGTATGGGTATAACACATTTTACTTGCCCATTCACCAGTTGATGAACATTTGGGTTGTTTCAACCTTTTGGCTATTATTTTAAACTAGTAGCCCTGCGCACGAATCCATGTGCCAGTAGCTCACCAGTAGCTCGCTGCTGCCCTCCAGTAGCTCTCTGTAGCTCCCCCCGCCCCCTCTCATAGCTTGCTGCCCTGCCCCCTCCTGTAGCTCTCCGCTGCCCGTTGGTAGCTTGCTGCCCCAGCCTCCTGCTGATCTGTGATCTGGTTGTTACGCGGTTGGTTGTTAGGCTTCACGGCATAACAACCATTTGCATATTACATCTTTATTATATAGGATAATGCCACTATGAACATTTGAGCACAAGTTTTGTGTGAACAGTTTTAATTTCTCTTGGAGTAGATACTTAGGAGTGGTATTGCTGGGTCATATGACAAAGAAGAGTTTAATTCCTCAGGAAGGGGCACAGATAAAACAAGAAGGGTCTCAATCATATAGGAAGGGTTCAAATACATCAGGAAGTGTTGCAAACATATTATGAATGCTCTTAAAGAGAGGTGTTTCAAATACATCAGAAATCATCTCAAAGAAGTCAATATTAACCTTGACAGAGGAAGGTTTCAAAATATGTTAGTAAGGGCTCCAAACTGAGGTGAACATCTTAAATATATCACAAAGGGTCTCAAACCTAAAGGAAGGGTATCAAACAATTGGGAGAGGTCTCAAATCTGTTTAAAAAAAGGGGGGAGCGTCAAAAAGTCAATAAGGGTCTTAAAATATGAGAAAGGGCCTTAAATAGTTAGGAAAGGTAGCAGTAAGTTAGGGAGGGTCTCAAATATATCAGGCAGAGTTCAAAATAGGTTCCTAACACCCTTAACCGGCAGGCAGATTACAAAGGGTCTCAAATACATGAGGGGGGGGGGGGGTTCCTCAAATCTGTCATGAAGAGTCTCAAACATGGCAGAAGGGGCCACAACTAGAGAGTAAATGTCTCACACTCATCACAAATCATCTCAGACAAGCCAGGAACAGCGTGAAAGTAGTTAGGAAGAGTTTCACACAGGCCAGTAAGTGTCTCAAACTGAAACCAACAGTTTAATAGGCGGGAAAGTCCCAGTACGTCAAGAAGCCTCAAGTTGTCCCAACCGGTTTGGCTCAGCGGATAGAGCGTCGGCCTGCGGACTCAAGGGTCCCAGGTTTGATTCCGGTCAAGGGCATGTACCTTGGTTGCGGGCACATCCCCAGTGGGGAGTGTGCAGGAGGCAGCTGATCGATGTTTCTCTCTCATCGATGTTTCTGACTCTCTATCCCTCTCCCTTCCTCTCTGTAAAAATCAATAAAATATATTTTTTAAAAAAGAAGCCTCAAGCTTGTCAGGAAGAGCTGCAAATAGACGGAGGCCTCGGACATATCAGGCGGGTCTCCCACAGTCAAGAAGAGCCTCATGCAAGACCGAAGGGGTTTCCTCAGAGAGGCCGCCACATCATCAGAAGAGTCTCAAGCAGGAAGAGCATCAACGTTGTCATGGTTTCAAACATGGCAGGCAAATCGCAAACAGTCAGGAAGGGACTCATCATGTTGGTAGGTGTTTCAAACGCGACAAGAAGTGTCACAAAGAGAAAGGAAAGATCTGAAATACATCAGGAATCTTCTGAAACCAGCCTGGAAGGTGCTCGTCATAGTAAGGAAAGGCTTTAAAATCTGTCAAGAAGGTACACAAACAAGTAGGGAATTGTCTTAGGGAAGTCAGAAAAGGTTGCTAAGATGTTACAGAGTCTCAGAAAGTCATGAAGGCTCTCAGACCTGCCAGGATGAATCGCAAATAGATAGGGAAGCTTCTCGAACACACTAGAAAAGTCTCCAATACCTCAAGAGGAGTCTCATACCCAACAGGAAAGGACTGGAGTTTGGCAGGAAATATCCAGAACAGGGAGGAAGCATCACGAACAGATCTGGAAGTTTCTCGAAGTAGTAAGGAAAGATGATAAACAAGTCACTAGAGCTGGGGGTCTCAAGTAAGTTAGACAAGATCTCATAAATGTCAGAAAAAATTCCAAAACATTTCGAAGATATCAGGAAGAATCTCAAATAGGAGAGGAAGTTCCTCAAATCTGTCAGGAATGATTATAAAGACATGGGAAGAGTCTCAGATATGTCGATCCATTACATTCATCATTTATTTTTTAATTCCTCACGTTTTAACAGTTTCATGGAGATATAATTCACATACCACACAATTCACCCATTTAAAGTGCAAAGTTCAATAGTTTTTAGTATATTCAGAGTTGTGCAATTATTACCATATGATAATTTTAGAACATTTTCATCATGCCAAAAGGAAACCCGATACCTATTAGCAGTCACTCCCCATTCCTCCTAAGATTCCCATAACCTAGGCAACCACAGATCTATTTTCTGTTCCTATGGAGTTTCCTATTCTGGCCATTTCATATAAATGGAATTGCACAACATGTGGCCTTTGTCTGGCTTCTTTCCCTTCATATACTGTTTTCAAGGTTCATCCATCCTTAGGTGTTTTCCAAAAGTCACCTTCATGAACATAAACCTAGTTGTGGTGGAAAGGGGTTTGTTATGAATAACAAGACACCCATTTCACCTTCATGGCTCTGACGTGGGTTTTTTTATTTCCAGAAACTGAGGACAAGAGACCAAATATTATAACAAAAGATGTTCCCATTGCTCTTTTTTAAAAAAATATATTTTTATTTCAGAGAGGAAGGGAGAGGGAAAGAGAGAAAAAAACATCAATGATGAGAGAGAATCATTGATCGGCTGCCGCCTGCATGCCCCCTACCAGGGATTGAGCCTGCAACCCAAGCATGTGCCCTTGACTGGAATCAAACCCAGGACCCTTCAATCCACAGGCTGACACTCTGTCCACTGAGCTAAACCGGCTAGGGCCCCATTGCTCTTAATGCTCAGGAAATATCAAGAGTTTGGGGAGCTGTGAGCTAGGAACTATGAATGAAGACCAAATATATATGAGAAATACATCTTGGTCATCTGAATAATCAAATAGATCTCTCTATATAAAAGCATAATATGCAAAGTGACCCCAAGGGAGTTTGATAGGGAGACCGGTCGCTCGCTATAATATGTGCTGATCACCAGGGGGAGGCACAGAATGAAGGAAGGCCCCAGCCGGCAGCCGGAAGGCCCCGATCAGCCCTAATCACTGGCCAGGCCTAGGGACCCTACCTGTGCATGAATTTCGTGCACCGGGCCTCTAGTATTCTTTTAAATCACAAGTATCACAGAAACCAACATCAAATCCAAGCTCTTCAAGATGGTCTGTGTACCCCACCACCAAAGCCACAGCGTGGCAAAGAAACAGCTGCAGATAACCCAGCACTACCAATTTGCTCACACGGAAATTTCCTTTGCCAAAAGATACAACCATTGGCTGAGTTAAAGTTCCTCTTTTTAGTATATTCCAGGCAATAATTTCAGATTTAAGTGGCTTAATCATTACCTTAGGAAACTTAACATTTCCAGTGTTTTTCTCTAGGATAGTTCATAAATGAAGTTGAAAGTTTCCCACAAATATTATACTTCACTTATGATCCTTGGTCAGCATATCAGTTAGGATTAGGTTCTACAGGATGTAAATTAGAGTATCTTTTTTCCCATAAAAGGAGCTCAGGGCAGGCATCTCGGGCTGAGATGGCAGCTCTGCAGGCGTCTAGGACCCAGGCTCTTCTTTCTGACTCCCATCATCAAGCCTGCCTCACAGGCCAGGAAGCCTGCTCCAGCGCAGCCATTAGTCCACATTCTAAGCAGCAGGCGGGAGGCAAGGGCAAGAGCAAAAGGTGAAATCACTCGTTATTAGTCCGTTCCCTTGCCACAGCTTTCTTAGAGCCTCATACAATGACTTTAGCTTTTACCTTCTTGGCCACCAAGATCTGCAGGGAGAGTTGGAAAAGCATTGTTCCAAAGCTGAGCACAGTGCCGCCCCCACAATACAGGGTTCTGTCAGTAAGGAGGAAGGGGAGAATGAACGGCAGGTAGGCAACTAGCCATTTGTGCTACAATCTATACATCTCAATAGTCATCATTTTGTGGTTTGCAACACTGCAAGCACTGCCACTTTAAGACAACAGAAGTCACCCTGAGGGCTAAGGATGAAGGATCTTCCATAGGGCGCCCTGGAGCGAGACGGCTATCCACAGCTCTTAGGCCAAGGCCACCCAGGATGCTTTCCGATTTCCTGCCACCTTGCTTCTTGCCAGCACTATGGCCTCCCACTGCCTCTCACGCGCCGATTCTCCTGCTTGGATTTGGTAACTCCTCAGTCTGTTTCCACGCTCGTCTCCCGCTCGTGCCACTCAGCTTGGTAACCGACCCACTTCCCCTCACATCCGATCTTCACTCCCATCCCATTTCCAATGTCACCGTTCCCAGGTAGCCCCCGGCCCCCTGCAAGGGTCCGGCCTTCCAGAAGGAAGACATCCCAGTCCTGATGGCTGGCAGCTGCCATCTTCATTTATGTGTTTGTCTATTCAATTAGAGCCCCAAGTGTCCTGGGCTTTTTACTAACCAAGGGTAAATGCTTAAGCGGAAAGGGCACCGAACCAGCAGGCAGAAAACAGGGGATGCACACTTTCATTCTTTATTCTTCAACCAATAGGTTATTGAGCACTTTGTGTGAGGCCATCAGTGGCCCAGCTAGGCTTCTAAGTCGCTGTGGGAGCTGGGGTGTGTCACTTCACTTCTCTGCACATTTCCCCCCTTGACTAAGTGAACTTGACCGGGAATCAAACCAGCAGCCTTTTGGTGCACAGGACAATGCTGTGACCACTGAGCCACCCGGCCAGGGCAGTCCAGAGCCTTTTGAATGAAACAAGGAGAACTATTTGCACATTTGCTTTCCTCTTATGTCCCTACTCTCCCATCAGGACAAGCAAACATTAGCCGAAGTGAGAAGCGAAACGCCCCACCTCGCAGATGCCGTCTGCCATGTCACAAGCTATGACTCACATTTAGCCCAGAGACTGTCGCCAGAGTCAGCGGGAGGAGACAGGCTCTACACGTGTGCCAGGGCTGAGGTTTTCAAATGAATACAGTTTAAACAGTGATGATGTTTCCATCTGAGCTGCATTTCTTCTCTCCTGCACATGTGCCTTATTGAAATTCTTCCCTGGACTTCCGATGTATGAAAATATTTGAGTTTGCAATACTTGGGCATTTTTTTAAAAATTGAAAACTATGTGCACGTAGAACTTTCCCTTTTGAACTTTAACCCAGACTTCATCAGCTGAGCGGACAGCTGCAGAAAACTTGCACAATACAGTTGAATGGACAAGTTGCCCTAACCTTTATCCATTTCTCTCCTTTTGAGTAAGTTGATTCCCTATTTTTATTTCTCCCATCTTCCTTCTGGGCTTACCCACTCCGTTGGACACATAGTTGGGAAGCCAGCCAACAAGTGTACAGGGAAGCAGTACAAGTTTCTCTCCTACAGACGACAGGTCTACAGGAAAATGTTTCAGAAGGAAGTCAGAGCTCATATGCAGTGAGTTTCAGCAAAGTGGAGACAACATCCGTAAGAGCCCCGGGAGAACTGATGGCCACGTCAAGTAAAATGTTCTTTTCAGTCTATTTCTTGAAAATTAAGAGTAAATAAAAATGATTAATTTATTCATTTGACAAATATATCTGAAGTTCCAATTACATACAAACCTGTGCCCAGCACTGAGAATATGGGTGTGAAAGGTCCTCATGGATCTAATGGCTGAGAAGGGGAAGTGACTAATGTCAAGAACTGTGAAGGGTCTGTATATACAGTATATACACAATGGAATACTATTCAGCTGTAAAAAGGAAATCCTGCCATTTGTGACACCATGGATGGACCTGGAGGGCATTACGCTAAGTGAAACAAGTCAGACAGAGAAAGACAAATACCGTATGGGCTCGATCAGATTTGTGGTTATGAGAGGCAGGGTGTGGGGGTGGGGATTAGATGAAGGGGGTCAAAGGTACAAACTTTTCGTTATAAAGTAAGTACTGGGGCTGTAATGTACAACACGAGGATTATAATTAACACTATAGTATGGTATATTGAAAAGTTCTAAGAGAGTCGATCCTAAAAGTTCTCATCACATACACACAAAAAAATTGTAACTATATGAATGACAGGTGTTAATTAAACTGCGTGTGGTAGTCATTTTGCAATATATGTACGTCGTCATAATGCTGCACATCTTTTTTTAAAAAATATTTTTATTGATTTTTTTACAGAGAGGAAAGGAGAGAGACAGAGAGTCAGAAACATTGATGAGAGAGAAACATCGACCAGCTGTCTCCTGCACACCCCACACTGGGGATGTGCCCGCAACCAAGGTACATGCCCTTGACCGGAATCGAACCTGGGACCTTTCAGTCCACAGGCCGACGCTCTATCCACTGAGCCAAACCGGTCTTGGCAATGCTGCACATCTTAAACGTATACAGTTTGAATGTAAGTGCAGTTAGTTCGTCAGTTATATCTCAATAAAGCTGAAAAAAATTGAAGACTGCGAAGGGTCTGAGATTTTCCCCATTGATTTGCCACAGTTTCTTGGATGCTGGTAGGAGATGTGATTTCTGGGTTAAAGGCAAAGAATTTTATTACTCGTGGCACAGCAAGCAGCATGAGCAGGAGTGTGTTTGCATCAGTCCCCCTTGCCCCCCAAGTCTGAGGAGGGTGACGTGGATAGGCTCAGACGGATGCCTGCACTCACAGTGGATGGCATTACAGGAGAAAAATTCTAAAGTTAGGGAACCCGAATCTTTTAAAAAAATATTTTTATGGATTTCAGAGAGGAAGAGAGAGGGAGAGAGAGATAGATACATCAATGATGAGAGAGAATCATGGATCGGCTGCCTCCTGCAAGCCTCACACTGGGGATTGAGCCCACAACCCGGGTATGTGCCCTGACCGGGAATTGAACCGTGACCTCCTGGTTCATAGGTCGATGCTCGACCACTGAGCCACGCTGGCTGGGCCGAATCCTTTATAAAAGATAGTTAGGATGCTTGCCTTTTGCTCTGCAGGGAGATGTCATTTCTATTTTCCAAGCCTGTTTGCTATACAAACACCCATGAAGACAGATGGAAACAAGCCTGGGCCAGTCTAGATCAGCCAATAGGTATCCACTCCCAGACACGTGAATGAGCCTCCGCAAGACAAGCAAGGTGAGCAGGGTTGCCTCTCTGGCCTCCAGCTGACCCCAGAGATGGGAGCAGTAAGCTGTGTTGTATATCACTGAGGTTCTTTGGTTCTTTATTACACAGCATTAATGCAGCAATAAACAACTGATACCATCACCAATGGCATCTTCATTCCAAAATCTCATTTATGTTTCCATTGTAACCAGAACTCTCCTGAAATACAGAGCACTTTCCTATCGAAAAGCCTTCAACTACAGATTGCAGGCCACAGTGGGATCCAAAGTCCTTGCTGGTCTGATTCCCATTTTCACTTTCAACTTCACCTTTCACTTCTCTTCCCTCCCATCCTGCTTCTTGCTCTGGCATTCCACTCACATAAATCACACACATTTTTCTGCGCTGAAAAAGGAAAACAAATTCCGTAGGATACTTTTTAAGATGAGAGAAGTTAGTTACTTATTGTAGTGAATCTGAGAAATACAGAAAAGTACAAAGTGGATCACCCAACGCAACATATATGAAGCTGTGATATACTTCCCCCAGGTATTTCTGCATATATGGTGTACACTAATGTTAAACACTTAAAAAAATTATCAGTAGGCGTGAAGATATTTTCTATTTAGAAAACTTGGAGAAATTAAAAAACTCCAATACCACCAATAAAAAGAATAAAAGATAAAGGAGCACCTAATAAAAGTAATTACCGTATCTGATTAAGTAATGACTACATAAATAGTTCATACAAATCAATTAAAAAGTGCATATGCATAATAAAAAGGCAAAGAACAGGAACAGGCAATTTCAAACCAATAGCCAAAAACCAAACCAAGAAATATAAGAAACTCATACAACTCAATAGCAAGAAAACAACCTGATTAGAAAATGGGTAACGGACCTGAATAGACATTTTTCCAACGAAGGCGTATGAATAGCCCACGGGTACATCAAAAAGTGCTCAACGTCACTAATCATCAGGGAAATGCAAATCAAACCACAGTGAGCTATCGCCTCACACCTGTTAGAATGGCTGTTATCAAAAAACCAGAGGGAAGTGTTTTAGAGGATGTAGAGAAAAGAGAACCCTCATGCACTATTGTTGGGAATGTAAATTGGTGAAACCACTATGGAAAACAGTATGGAGGTTCCTCAAAATATTAAAAAAATGGAACTACCATATGACCCAGTAATCCCACCACTGGGTATATATCCAAAGGAAATGAAGTCAGTATCTCATAGAGATATCTGCACGCCAATGTTCATTGCAACATTATTCATAATATTCAAGATATGGAAACAAATTAAGTGCCTGTTAATGAGTGAATGGAAAAAGAAGCTGTGATATACTAGTATATATGGCTTCAGTGGGTCAGGGGTTCAGACAGGGGACGGAAGTTCTAGACGGCTGGTTTCCGCTCCACGGTGGCTGGGCCCCAGCTGGGAAGACTCACTGACTGGAGGCTACAGGCATCTGAAGGCTCACTCACTCACTCACTCCCTCACTCACTCACTCACTCACTCACTCACAGATCTAGGGGCTGATGATCGCATGGCAGAGTGGCTGAATTTCAAGAGCAAGGAGGGAGGGGGAGAGGGAGAGGGGAAGAGAGGGGGAGAGGGAGAGAGGGAGAGGGGGAGAGAGGGAGAGAGGGAGAGAGGGAGAGAGAAGGAGAGGAGAGAGGGAGAGGGAGAGAGAGGGAGAGAGAGAGAGAGAGAGAGAAGTGTAAGCTATGTTCTTCTTATGACCCAGGCTTGGAAGTGTCATTAGCATAATGTCCATCATACTCCATTGGTCATATCAGTCATGAGCCTCGGCCAGATTCCAGGGGAGGGAACACAGGCCCACTCCTCGGTCTGTTCCATGCTTCTGTGTCTCTGGATCTATTTTGTTCGTCAGTTTATTTTGTTCATTAGATTCCACATATGAGTGAGATCATGGGTACTTGTCTTTTCTCTGCCTGGCTTATTCACTTAGCATGATACTCTCCAGGTCCCTCCATGCTGTCTCAAAGGGTAAGAGATCCTTTTTCTTTACCGCTGCACAGTATTTCATGGTGTGAATGTACCACAGCTTTTTATCCACTCATCTGCTGATGGGCACGTGGGCTGTTTCCAGATCTTGGCTATTGTAAATTGCACTGCTGTGACCACAGGGGTGCATATATTTCCAGGAGTGGGATCGCTGGGTCAAATGGAAGTTCCAGTTTTAATTTTTTGCGGAAATTCCATACTGTTTTCCTCTTTTGTCATAGCTTATCCAATTGTTTTCAAGAATGATTTTGTAACAAAAAACATTTGAATTGGGACAACTTATTATATAACATGCTCACTATGTGCTAGACACTGTTCCAAGAAGGCCCTTTACAAATACTAACTTGCTTAATATTTATAACATGATTCTCAACTTATAGATGAGGGAACCGAAGGTCACAAAGCGGTCACATGGCAGAGCCAAGTATCAAACCCAGAGCATCTGGCTCTCAAACCTGAATTCTTAACCACCATGTACACTGTCTCTCTATCATTGTTCTAATCCACCAGCCCCTTATTTTTTTTTTAATCCTCACCTGAGGATATTTTTTCCATTAATTTTTAGAGAGAGTGGAAGAGAGAGGGAAAGACAGAGGGAAATGATGTGAGAGGAGGGAAAGACAGAGGGAAATATCGATGTGAGAGAAACACATTGATTGGTTGCTTCCTGCACGTGCCCTGACCAGGGCCCGGGCCGGGAGGAGCCTGCAACCGAGGTACATGCCCTTGACCGGAATCGAACCCGGGACCCTTCAGTCCGCAGGCTGATGCTCTATCCATGGAGCCAAACCAGCCAGGGCCATCAGCCCCTTATTAACTTGAGCAATAAGGAATATATAGCCTCTGAAAAAATATGAACTCTCAGATCCACAAAATCCTGCCCCTGCCCCTCTCAAGCAGCTCAAGAAGGAACGGCGCCCCTTCTCCCAGGCTGCCCTCTCGCTGGCCTGACCACTCCTAACAGTCCTCCGCCCCAGAGCGACTAAGACAGGGACAGTAGTTTCTGGATATAATGCGGTGAAATGTACAAGAAGCTCAGAGCATTCTGTTAATATTTTATAACATTTCTCTCACGGAGCTTCTGCAATGGGGTACTGCAGCTGGAGAGAGGCAGAGAGATTTAGAGTGATTTCCCCACCTCTCACGGTCGAAGGACTTCTGAGAAGTGGACACAATTCTGCAGACACGAGGCCTCCGACTTAGACGGCGGCCAGGGCGTCTCCCTGCACAGCCTCTCCCCACAAGGTCAGGCGAGGCTAATCAGCGGGGAGATCTTAATAACTGAAGTCACATATGATGGAAAAACTCATAAAGCAGCTGTCTGGGGGACCGAGGGCATCTTGTCAGAAGGCTGGCTCCAAGCACATGCGAGGCCACGGATTTGGGATTCTGTGATGAGAATGCAGAAATATTTCAATAAACGTACCAGAGCGGCTTATCTGATTCTTTTCACACAGCGTTTCTATGGAGAAGCGGTGTTTTCACAGGAGAAACAAATTCTCCATTAGCCGAGAAGCGCCATTGATTCAAACAGTAAATGAGTACTTGTTCGTGGTATAAACACAGGTTTCCAACGGATCCTGGGGGCAGAGGGGGGCCAGGACAGAAGAGCTAAGAGAGAGAAATCTTAGCAAAATAGGCAGTTGTGTCCTGAACATTTGCCAGGGAAAGCTGGCTAATGACGGGTGAAAATCCAAACCAAACAAAACACAGAGGAGACGAGGCGAAGGGAAGCGCGACAAGGACTAAATTGCCGGCGACGTGGTCAATATAAATGCAAAGATCCACATCTTGCTGTGGGTGGGGGTGGGGGCTTGGAGAATGCCGGCTGGGGTCAGATTCAGGGTAAAAAAAAATAACAGCAAAGAAATGAGCAGAAAGGAAAAGATGAATAAGGAGCGAGCACAGAAAGAGGAAAGGAAGCACGCTGCACAGGAAACCGACCAAAATAGACATGTACAGTGTCCACTGAAGGGAAAGGGGGGAAGGGGCCATTAAGAGTGTGCAGTGCTGGGATTTGAGGAGAGATGATTTTAATTATTCAAACGTAAAGGCCTTTCAAATTCTCTGCAGATTCTATCTGGGAAGCACAGAGGACAGAGCTCTGAATTCTGTCACGGGAATGACTGGTGCCTAGGATTTTCCATCCCAAAAGCCAGCCCCCGGGCAAGGCCAGTGGGCAGGATCCTGGTGGCCACTTTTTATCTTATTTTTTATTGATTGATGAGAGAGAGAGAGAGAGAGAGAGAGAATTTGTTGTTCCACTTATTTATGCATTCATTGGTTGATGCTTTCATTGGTTGGTTCTTGTATGTGCCCTGACTGGGGATCAAGCCGGCAGCCTTAGTGTATGGGATGATGCTCTAACCAGCTGAGCTACCTGGCCAGGGCCTGACTGCCATTTTTAAGTGCTCCAAAGGTCAGGGTGGGGGACAGGGAGGCCAGGGGCCAGGGAGGAGGGGATTAGTGAGGCCACGAAGAAGGCATGGGGATGGATGAGCAGGTGGGTTGGGAAGAACCCCTGACCACCCGGCTGCAGATGCCAGAGTAGGGCCAGGTCTTGCCGGACTCCTGGTCTCAGAGAACTTCATCTCCTCCTGCTAGGGCTGCTTCATGACCATCGGTGGGCGCGGACTTCCCCAAACTTGAGGACAAATTCTGGCCTCGGGCTGGACCATCTCAGGAGCCCTCGCCCCATGTGCTGGGATCCAGACAGCATCCTTGCTGCTTACGGCATCTGGACCGTGGGCTTCTTGTCTCTCTACCTCAGTGGTTCTCAACCTTGGCTGCACATTAGAATCACCTGGGAATCTTTTTAAAATCCTGAT
>NW_005370552.1:1981855-1984537 GCF_000412655.1 Myotis brandtii | reverse complement strand
GAAGCTGAGCAATGATTCTCTCCCATCATTGATGTTTCTCTCTCTCTCTCCCTCTCCCTTCCTCTCTGAAATCAGAAATATACATATATATATATATATATTTTTTTTAATATATATATTAAAAGAGTCAACAACGGAATCATCTGCCATATTGCTATTGTTCTATATCAAGGTGATATGTGAAAAATCGATGCATGTGTTAAAACTAACAGAACTCTGTGCTAAAAAAACAGTGAATACTACTGTATGTAATTTTTTAATAGAATAAGATACTAAAAGCTGACAGAAAATCAACTTTGAACTTTGACTCCATTCACAATCATCCATCAGCCACACCTCATAGTTTCCTCCACATGGTAATAAACCCCAAGAAAGAATCCACTGCCCTGTGTACCAACTAAACAATTTATACTGACAATTGATATTATGCCTAAATTAATTACCAGAAGTTATTCCAATTGAAAAACAAATGCTTATATATATATATATATATATATATGTATACACATATATAAGCATATACTTAATCACACATAGTCTAATACATTGTTTCTACTGTTATTTTGACAAACTATAATTAGATCAATTAAGAATAAGAAAAAGAAAGATTTTAATTTTACCATCACATTAATTTTCTAATACTCTTCTTTCTCTGTTTAGATCCTTCAATACTGGAGGGAACCCTTATGACTGAGTCCCTCTACAGCAGTGGTTCTCAACCTTGGCTGCACGTTAGAATCACCTGGGAATCTTTTTAAAATCCTGATTTCTGGGCCTCATCCTCCGGAAATTCTGTTTCTTTGTTATGGGGTGGGGCCACAACATGAGTAACAAAGAAACAGACTTTCCGGAGGATGAGGCCCAGAAATCAGGATTTTAAAAAGATTCCCAGGTGATTCTAACGTGCAGCCAAGGTTGAGAACCACTGCTGTACCTGGAGGCCACAGCTACACGTTTGATCCTCTTCTGGTGGGTTTCTCCTCTGTATTTAAGGGTCTGCTTTGGGCACCGCTCTTTTCTTAACCCTCTCAGGTGGAGGGCCCTGCCTTAGCCCTGGGAGGCTCCCGCACCGAGGCCAGAGCCGGGCACCAACCCCTTCCCCGTGATTGGCCCCAACTGCTGCCGACAGATGCCTGTCACCTGCTGCCCGGCTGTCCTTTCCCCTTTCTAAGCAGCAGCCAGGCCTGACTCCCCGTCACGTGCTCTGAGCACCTTTAGGGACGCTTTGTTTACCCCGTTTGGCCATCCTATTGCTGCCGGGAGCACAGGGTCAGCCAGGCTCTGCTCCACTGGGCTGCTCTCATCTTAGAAGTTGGGTCTCTGTCCCACGTCCCTACAGCTGAGTCTGTCCCATGAGCATCTGTGTCATTCCAGGGAGTGAGGGAGCAGTTTGTGTTAGTCCACCCAGTCTGCCCCATTTCACTGCATCGAACCTGGTCATTCCAGGTGGCTTCTTGGACCTAACATACATACACACACACACACACACACACACATACATACATACATATATATATATATACATGGCTTGTTTCGGTATTCTCAAAAACATTTTACAATTGACCAACAAAATAAGACCCGAAGCAGGGAGGCATGGAACAGACTGACATACCTTGATGTGGGGTTGGGGGGATGAGAAGAGATCAACCAAAGAACTTATATACTTACTAGAGGCCCAGTGCACGAAATTCATGCAAGGGCCTTGGCCCTGGCCTCCCTCCATCGCCGCTGCGGCTGGGGCTCTCTGCCGCCTCTGCCTCAGCCCCTGCCCGCTGTGGCTTTGTCCAGGAGGAAGGACATCTGGGAGGACATCCGGTCTAATTAGCATATTATGCTTTTATTATTATAGATATGCATAGACCATGGACACGGACAATAGGGGGGTGAAGACCTGGGGAGGGGGTAGGTGCTGGGAGGAGGGGGGTAAGGGGAGGAAATGGGAGATATCTGTAATACTATCAACAATAAAAATATATTATAAATGGGAAAACATATTTGCCAATGTTATATCTGATAAGGGCCTAATCTCCAACATTTATAGGGAACTCATACAACTTAACAAAAGGAAGGTAAACAATCCAATCAAAAAATGGGCAAAGGACCTAAATAGACACTTTTCAAAAGAGGACATTCAGAAAGCCAAGAGACATATGAAAACATGCTCAAAGTCACTAATTATACGAGAGATGCAAATCAAAGCAATAAATAACAAAAAGTTTACTAATAGGGTGTTACGGGGTGGGCAAAAGTAGGTTAATAATAATAAGTAAAACAATAATTAATAAATAATACAAGAATAAACTGTTTTGCATACTCGCAGCTAAGACCCGAAGCAGGGAGGCATGGAACAGACTGACATACCTTGATGTGGGGTTGGGGGGATGAGAAGAGATCAACCAAAGAACTTATATACTTACTAGAGGCCCAGTGCACGAAATTCATGCAAGGGCCTTGGCCCTGGCCTCCCTCCATCGCCGCTGCGGCTGGGGCTCTCTGCCGCCTCTGCCTCAGCCCCTGCCCGCTGTGGCTTTGTCCAGGAGGAAGGACATCTGGGAGGACATCCGGTCTAATTAGCATATTATGCTTTTATTATTATAGATATGCATAGACCATGGACACGGACAATAGGGGGGTGAAGACCTGGGGAGGGGGGAGGGGCTGGGAGGAGGGGGGGAAGGGGGG
>NW_005370552.1:1973342-1981258 GCF_000412655.1 Myotis brandtii | reverse complement strand
AATCCAATCAAAAAATGGGCAAAGGACCTAAATAGACACTTTTCAAAAGAGGACATTCAGAAAGCCAAGAGACATATGAAAACATGCTCAAAGTCAATTATTATACGAGAGATGCAAATCAAAGCAATAAATAACAAAAAGTTTACTAATAGGGTGTTACGGGGTGGGCAAAAGTAGGTTAATAATAATAAGTAAAACAATAATTAATAAATAATACAAGAATAAACTGTTTTGCATACTCGCAGCAGTAAGCCTACTTTGCCCACCCCTGTCTGTTTCACGGCACTAGAGCCCAGAGGCACGTGGCAAAGACACCGGGCCCCACTTGCAGCCCCTTCACACCCACTCTCCCCAGGCTAAGGCTTCCCCGGATGGGCACCTGTGCCTCAGCTTGTGCACCTGCCCGGGTTCTCACCTGGAGGGGCAGCACAGGAGTGGGAGGCACGTTCCTCAGCTTCCTTCCTCCGCGGCGAGGAGGTGACTAGCCAACCCCAAGGTGTGTTCTACGCTGTCGCCCGGAGTTCGCCGGTGGGACTGAGCCCCTGTTGCCCATACCTGCAACCGGCTCAATAACTCACTTTTTGGCTTCCTTCTTGTGAGAAGCAGGCCTCTGATTCATCTCATAGACAAGAAACAGCATGTGGCCAGGCGTTACTGAATTTCCCCAGAGCAAACAGGATGTGGGGGGTGAGAGGGGTGCGCAAGGCCCACACCAGGTTTCCCAGGCAGAGGCCCCAAACAAAGGGAGGTGGAGACAGCTAGAAAGGTCTCGGCCCAGGATTTCAATGGCCCAAGGGGAGCCAGCAAGACCTCAGGACCTATTAGGAAATAGGCGACCAGATAGTCCTCAGCCAATGGGGAACCGGGGGAGGGGCTAAACGAATAGGCCACGCCCCCTGCCCCTCTGCACCACAGGCGCCTACTCTCCAGAGTGTTATGAACAGTCTCATTTTCACCAGCTGCTGTCTCCCAGGGCGTCATTTGAAATCCGGACAGGTGAGCCATTTCTCACAGCCCCAGCCTAGCTGACCGGCTGGATGACCTGTGGTACTACTGGCCTGGGGTGGGCATGGCCTCTACCATGCCCCACCTGCCATCCCAGAGCGCCCATCCCCGCCAAGCCCTCCCAGCAGGGGTGGAGACGCCACCCCTTTCTGGGTAGGAGGGCAAGGGGAGGGACTGTGTATGTGGATTGAGCCTCCAAACCCCCAACTCATGCTCTATTGTCCTATCACACTTGACTTACAAAACACACATCCAAAGGTACCATCATTCAGAATGTCATGGTGGCCACCGCAAACATGAAACCCCAAGCAACGGGGCCCCTCTGAGCTCGAGGCCCTGGGAGACTGCACTGGTCGCATGCCCACGGAGCTGGCCCTGCGTGGTGACAGGACTAATGCTCAGACTTGGTAAGACTTGCTCCTAGAGGGGTTGCTTATTTCTCATCAGTATTTAGCCTCCAACTCCGAGTGCCAACCCGGCCAGCAGGACGCCCATCACCGGCAGCGGGTCCATGAGAACAGATTCAAGTCATGCCTGGACCAAAGTGGGCTACCGTGTAGCCGTTATTGATTTTCCTGTAGAGAGTGAACTTTTCATTAAAACAATCACATACATTATTTAACTAACCCCCACCGAGCAGTCTCTGGTAGTGTATAACCGAGAGAGACCAGGTCACGCAAGACCTTGCAAAAGGACTATAGAGCTTGTGGCTCAGGACTTGGGGGGAGGGGGAGGGGCGGGTCATGACTGCACCTGATCTGTTTTTGTTTTTTTCTCTACCCCTTCCTTCTCTGAAACTGTTTTCACTGCAGCTTGGACATCAGGAGTCACTATATCGTCATCAGGTCAATGCTCAACCACTGAGCCACACCAGCCAGACCAGCTACTGCTATTTTAAAACAGGGGTGACAAGGGGATGCGTGGATAACTAGGATGGAGCTCAGTGGTTGAGCACTGACCTATGAACCAAGAAGTCATAGTTCAATTCCATGCCCAAGTTGTGGGCTCCATCTCCAGTAGCGGGTGTGCAGGAGGCAGCTGATCCATGATTCTCTCTCATTCCACAAAATACCGACTTCTGCACATGGGCCATGAAGTTTCAATCGCACTGTACGTGTGAGCCCGCACGTGGTATTTTGTGGAAGAGCCACACTCAAGGGGCCAAAGAGCCACATGTGGCTCGCGAACTGCGGTTTGCCGACCACGGGTCTAGAACAGCGGTCGCCAACCTTTGGGACCTCATGGGCCACCAGTGGCCTGCGGACCACCGGTTGGCCACTGCTGGTCTAGAAGCTTCTTAGGAAAGCTGAGTCTCCTGTGCCATCCACATCAGCTGCATCAGCATTCGCATCTTAGCAAGAGCTCCAGGGGAATACGAGGGACATGACTAGAAGAGAAGCACTGGCATAGAGGTCGGCTTATTCAGGCTTCCGCACAATGGAGGCATTTCCTCCAGTGCAGCCTTGGAGAGTGATGTCACCCAACTTCTGCTTGAACATTCCCAGTGGCTGGAAACTCACTACCTCATGGAATTGTTAGAAAACAGGTCCTTCTGTTGACCCAAACCTGCTCCTCTGTACTTTCTACTCCTGGTTCTGGCTCTGTTTGTGGTAGGGAATTCCATAAAACAAATTGAGCCCATAAAACAATCTCTTGGGTATATGAAGTCGACTATTGGGTCTCCTCAAAGTTTCGTTTCTTCCTGGTTAAATGTTTATTCAATTTTCAAATATTTATAGACCATCAATTACGTGCTGGCATTGTGTTAAGAGCTGATACAGCAATGAACAAGGCAGGAATGATCTTTGCTAACATGAAGCTCATTGTCTAAGAAGGGAAACAAAATACATAAAAATTTACTTATTTTGACTTCTGCTTCTGGAAAGAGAGCAGAAGTACTTTTCCTTACCCTTCCCACTAAGTACAGCTACCCTCCCCTGAACCCCAGGTATCTATATATATAAAAGCCTAAGTGACCAGCCGACCGTCCGACCATCCAGTAGCTGTGACGTGCAATGACCACCAGGGGGCAGACACTCAACACACAGGCATGGAAACATGGAACAGACTGATGAATCTCAGAGGGAAGGGGAGAGGGGGGAGGGCAGGAAGAGATTAACCGAAGATCTTATATGCATACTAGAGGCCCGGTGCACGAATTTGTGCACTGGTGGGGTCCCTTGGCCTGGCCTGCGCCCTCTCACAATCCAGGACCCCTCATGGGACATCGGAGAGCCGGTTTCGGCCCAATCCCCACAGGCCAGGCTGAGGGACCCCCACCAGAGCATGAATCCATGCACTGGGCCTCTAGTTATATATAAAGCAAACACTAGAAGATTCTGAAAGGTAGAGAGAAGGCAGACTAGGGACCTGGGACCTGAGGAATGACGTGGCAGAGATTTCCCTGGGTTTTCTTTTTCACTTCATCTCTCCTTCTGGCTACTGGAGAAGCTGGAAACCAGAAGCGCCAGCCTTCACCAGGCTGTGAGGAGAGGCTCCAAGCCTCTCCCAGGGGGTGTCAGAGAAGGCCAAGTGGGCAGCCAGGACTTTCGTCCCTAGTGGGTGGTAACGAGGCCCCCTTCTCTAGTGTCAGTGGGGATTCTGGAAGGCCACCTCCACTCCTGCTGAGGTGGTATCAGAGGAGGCCTGCTGGACCACGGCTCATGGTAATGAGGCCACCCTGTTCTGGTATCAACAGAGACAAAGTGGGGAGCTCTAATGAGGTCCCCTTCTACTTCCAGCCAGAATCATATTACAGAGGCCTAATGGGGAACCTTAACTTCCACCCCTACCCAGAAGAAACAAGGGGCTCATCCTCCCCACCTCCTCAGAGTCAACACACACTTAGTGGAGAAAGTGAGCATTTGGCCTACCCAGCAGTAATGAGGCGACAGTCCCCATCTCTGGCCAGACTGGTACCAGAGGAGGCCTGTTAAAACACGCAATTTAAATAAAATCCAATAGAAAATCTGACAAGGTTAAGTATTATCTGACAAGGATTTTAAGGGAGCCATCATAAAAATGCTGCAATAAGTAATTATGAACATGCTTGAAATAAGTGGAAAAAAAATAGAAAATCTCATCAAAGAAATAGAAAGTCTTAGGAAATAACTACAAGATATAAAGAATAATCAAATGGAATTTTTAGAACTGAAATCAAAAACACAGTGAGGAACTGCCTTTTGACCTAGCAATCCCACTTCTGGGAACATATCCTAAGAACCTGAAACAGCAATCAGAAAGAATATATGCATCCCTATGTTCATTGCAGTATTAGTTACAATAGCCAAGATGCGGAAACAGCCCAAGTGCCCATCAGCAGATGAGTGGATAAAAAAGCTGTGGGACATTTACACAATGGAATACTATGCAGCTGTGAAAAAGAAGGATCTATTACCCTTTGCGACAGCATGGATGGACCTGGAAAGCATTGTGCTAAGTGAAATAAGCCAGGCAGAGAAAGACAAATACCAGATGACCTCCCTTATATGTGGAATCTAATGAACAAAATAGACTGATGAACAAAATAGAACCAGAGGCAGGGACATATGAAACAGACTGGCTGGTGCCTGAGGGGAGGGGGAAGGGGAGTGACTGGATAAAGAAGGTGAAAGGATTTGCTAAAGAACATATATGCATACCACATGAACATATGGTCTAGCGAAGAACCAATAAGAAAACTATACAAGGAGATACACTCAAAACACTAAAAATGCAATTCTAGAAAATATTCTAGCCCTGGCCTGTGGGGTTCAGTTGGTTGGGTGTCATCTGTTCAAGGAAAGGTTGCCAATTCAATTCCCCGTCAGGGCACATGCCCGGGTTTCAGGCTTGGTCCCTGGTAGGGGGCATGCAGGAGGCAGCCAATCAATGTTACCCTCTCACATCAATGTTTCTCTCTCTCCCTAAAAGATCAATAAAAATATTTTAAAAAATATTCTAGTAGCCCAGAGGGAGGCAAAAAAAAAAGAAAGAAAATAGAGACATGAAAAGTAGAAAATGAACAGAAAACAAACAACAAAAAGGGCAGACTTAATATTTTACATATCATCAATCACGTTACATTTAAATGGCATAAGTACACCAATTTCAAGGCTGATTGGAAGACTGGATAAAAAACATGGCTCAGTTATATGTTGTCTTTCAGAAATGCACTTCAAATATGATATGGGCAGGTGGAAAGCAAAAGGATGGGAAAGCTATATAATTCAAACCATCAGAAGCAGGCAGGAGTGGTTATATTAATATGCGATAAAGCAGACTGCAGAGAAGAGAGAATTACCAGGGACAGAGAGTGACATTACATAACGATAAAAGGCTCAATACACCAAGAAGGCAATATTCCTCCATGTGTACACACCAAACTACAGAGCAGCTGAATGTGTGACTCAGAAAGTGATCGAGCTGAAAGAAGAAGTAGGCAAGTACACATTTATAGTTGGAGATTTCAACACTCCTCTTAACAATTAACTAACAGGGGGACAGAAAATCAACAAGGATATAAAAGAATGAACACTACCATCAAACAGTCTATTCGACGTTTATAGAACATTCCACTGAACGAAAGGAGAATACACATTCTTGTCAAGTGCCCACTGGACATACACCAGGCTAGGACAGATCTTGAGCCATAAAACAAACCTCAACAACTTGAGAATTGAAATCAGAGTGTTCTCTGACCACGGCGTCCTCAAACTAGAAATGACTTTCAGAAAGATCGCATGAAAGCCCTCAAATACTTGAAAACGAAACAAAACACTTGCCAATAGTCCTGGTGTCAGAGGAAGTCTCAAGTGACAATGCAGAACTACATGGGCGTGAATGAAAGTGAAAGTTAAAACACTATCAAATATGTTCATGTTGGCCAATGTCACCCAATCAAGTCAATAAGTAAATATTGAAAACCACTCGATCAACATTCGTGGGGCCCAGCTAAGGATGTTGGGCAGGACACGGAAGGTGCGGGAGCTCTGAAGGCCTGCGGCCCTGAGGTTCAGGGAGGAATTCGCCATTCATCTGCGAGGAATGCAGTTGACTGATAGCCTTCACTGTTAACGCATTCCTGCCCCGCCTGGCTTTGGTCTGTCGTGTGAAAAGCCACGTAACGCGAGTTACCCTCTTACCAAGTTTCTAAGTGTGAAGGACAGCATTGCTAACTGTAAGCACACGTTGTAGGGCAGATCTCTAGGACTTTTTCATCTTGCATGACTGAAACTTTAGACCCACTAAACTGCAACCGTCCAGCGCTCCCTCCCCCAGCCCCTAGCAATCACCAATCTACTTTCTGCCTCAATAAGTTTAACTACTTGAAATGCCCATAAAAGTGGAATAGCATGCAGTCTATGTCCTTCAGTGACTGGCTTATTTCCTTAGCATAAGGACTTCAAGGTTCATCCATGTTGTAGCATGTGACAGGATCTCCTTCTTTTTAATGATTGGATAATATTCCCGTGTGTGTGCGTGTGTGTGTGTGTGTGTGTGTATGTGTACTTTTTCTTTTAAAAAATATATATTTCTTTTTAAAAAAATATATATTTTATTGATTATGAGAGAGAAACATCGACCAGCTGCCTCCTGCACACTCCCTACTGGGGATGTGCCCGCAACCAAGGTACATGCCCTTGACCGGAATCGAACCTGGGACCTTTCAGTATGCAGGCCGACGCTCTATCCACTGAGCCAAACCAGTTAGGGCAAAATATATATTTCTTTATTGATTTCAGAGAGGAAGGGAGAAGGAGAGAGGGATAGAAACATCCATGATGAGAGAGAATCATTGATCGGCTGCCT
Organism: Myotis brandtii; assembly: GCF_000412655.1. Classification (NCBI taxonomy): domain Eukaryota; kingdom Metazoa; phylum Chordata; class Mammalia; order Chiroptera; family Vespertilionidae; genus Myotis; species Myotis brandtii. The sequence goes on along the minus strand of NW_005370552.1, from coordinate 1,974,463 downwards.
CCCTCACGCCCCCTACTGGGGATCGAGCCTGCAACCCAGGCATGTGCCCTTGGCCGGAATCGAACCTGGGGCCCTTCAGTCCGCAGGCCGATGCTCTATCCACTGAGCCAAGCCGGCCGGGGCTGTACTTTCCTTTTATCCATTCATCTGTTGAAGGGCATTTAGGTTCCTGCATCGTTTTCCTGAGCTCCCTGTACATCTTCATGATGGCTACTTGTCAGGCACTTCACATACCGCCACGTCTTTAGGGTCAGCTTTTTGAGATTAGTTTTGCCCCTCTGTTTGGGCCATTCCCCTCTATTTCTTGATGCTCCTTCTAACTTTATGTTGGTACCCATTGATATTTGGGGAAAAAGTAGCCACTTCTTCCATCCTTCACGTGCCGGCTTGGTACAGGGCAAGCCCCTCACCAACCAGCCTGGCTGGAGATGACACGGGCCGCTCAGACCTGTCCTGTGGCTCCGTCTTCTTCAGTCGTACGTGTTTGATTTTCAACGAGAAGGATTTGCTGGTTTCTTTCATCCAGGAGCCCAGAATCGCTCAGTCTTGTGTCTGCCTGCTGGACTGGGGTCTTCTGAAGCAGCAACATGCCATCTGGTTGTTTCTTCTTCTTTTTTAAAAAAAAATATTGTTATTGACTTCAGAGAGGAAGGGAGGGGGAGAGAGGGAAACATCAGTGATGAGAGAGAATCACGGATCGGCTGCCTTCTGCACACCCCCCACTGGGGATCGAGCCCACACCCCGGGCCTGTGCCCTGACCTCCTGGCGGGCTGGTAGCTGTTTTCTCTAGCAGGTCCCCAGGCATGCAGAGTATGCCAGGCCCCTCAGCACCCCAAGTTGAGCCAGACAGAAAATACTCCAACAAGCCAGAGTGTTGTAGGCACGCTCCCCCCGTCCCCGTCTCTCTCCCTCGGGAGGAGGAAGCTGCCAGCCCACATGGGCCTCTGTCTCGGTCCAGGGCCCCCTGGAGCAGCAACAGGCTGCACTGATCTCCTTTGTTCTCAGCAGCGCTAGGCATCTAGACTATGCCAGGTCCTGTCCGCGCCCCAGATAGAAGCCAGTCCCTGGGGCAGCCCCCTGGGAAGCTGGGACATGGCACATACACACCCCACTTCACTCC
>NW_005370552.1:1956877-1973014 GCF_000412655.1 Myotis brandtii | reverse complement strand
AGGGAGAGGCTGCCAAGCTGCCCGGGCTCCCTGAGCCATTGGAAGTATGCGGGGCCGGGCAGCTCCCTGGGACAGAGACAGGGGCCAGCCCTCAGGTGGCCCCCTGGGAAGTCGGAATGCTGGGGGTACAGTCTCATCTTCCCTTCCCCCCCAAAGAGAAACGGGGAGCTGGGAGTCCCCCCACCGCGCGTGGCTGTGCTGGAGGGAGGGGCGTGGTGAGAGGTGCCCAGGGCTTCCCACTCCTTCAGTGTCGCTGGCTGCAGGCTCGCCTGGGGGACAGGGCCTTTGAGCTGGTTTCTGGGGGTTCCCAAGAAGGGAACTCATTCATGGACTCTCCTCCCAGACCATGAGCCAGGAGATGAATGGCTGCCAGGGGCGAGCTGTGGGGGAGCTTCCTATTGTATGGCCTGAAGTGCCAGGTCCCCCCTGCAGGCTGCGCCCCTCCCCCTCCCACCTTTTACAGGAAAGATGACCAAGAAATCTCGTCCCTTCCCACACGGTGCCAGCATCTGCTTCCCGGACAACGCGCCTCCTAAGCGAGTCTGAGGTCAAAGCCTTACTGCTCTGCCTCCGAGGCCTCGCTCCTGGCGGGCACTGCCACCCAGTGCGCACCCTCTGGGCAAAGTCGTGCAAGTGGCCTCTTTCCGGTGCCTTCTCCGCCTTCACCAATTTGCTTGTGGCAGAGACTGGCTGGTTGTTCACCAAAACCACCCATTTCTCTCCTTGGGAAAAGTCCTGGACTCCGTTTCCAGTCTCTCTTGCAGGTGCGTGGGGACCACAGAAAACGCATTTCTTTCCTTCCCCTGACATCTGTAGTGATCCGGGTACAGTATGTTGGAAAGAGCGGACGATGGGCTTTGAGATGGATGATCAGCGTTCCCTTTATCTGGCTTCTCTCATCTGGAAGCGCTCACATTTCAACAAACTTAAAAGAAATGGACGCTGACAGACCAGGTGGAGAGAGATGCTCTCAGATGGCAAAGGAAGGTAATACCATGCTGGCGTGCGAGGCCTGGCTGGGAGCTCTTCCACTGGTCGGAGAGGGATTAGAGGGATTGTTCCTCACCGCCGCCAACTGGAGGGAGTATTAGTGGTCGTGACCACAGCGCTGCCTTGACAGAAGCACCTGAGCTTGGAAGGCCCTGGTCAGGCTTCCCCCGAGCAAGCCATCTGCCTGTGGTGGCCTTGAACGCTGAGCCGGCTCCTGTGCTGCCGTGCCATGTGAGCCGCTGGGTATGAACACTGCACATACTACTCATCCGCTCTGGGAGTGACTTGTGCCAGCTCCCACTGCTCTAACCTGTGCCAAATTCTCAATGAAGCTTTAAGTGGCTTAATAAATAATGTTCTTCCAGAGGCTTCAATATTGCAGAAGACCACCATTTGGGCAGTTCCAACGATCCCCCATCTGACCCCAGATCTATTAACTTTACCACCGCGCCACTGCAGCATCTCTGCGTGCTCCTATATATAGTATGCATGTATATATATCTCTATATAGATATATAATAAATATGCTAATTAACCGGGACGCCGTAATGGTCGACCGGACAGGAGGTTGCGTGCGCAGCGTTGGGGGCGGGGCGGCAGGAGCCTCCACGCCTGCACTGGGGGAGGCTTAGCAGCAGCAGCCGCAGCTGCTTCGAGGGCCGGAGAGGGAGGCAGGGCTGGCCCGGAGCGTGGGCGGTGCTGTGTGATTTCGAATCGTGCGCTGGGCTCCTAGTAGACTATAATAGTTAATAGCATAATCTCTATGTAATGGCGGACAATGTGACAGAAGTTAATAACCAACTGAAACTTTACCTGGAATGGCACCAGCACTTTTGCCATTGTTTTGCTATTATTACTGCTGGTAGCTTGATTTAACATTTCATTTTCTTTCACGAGTCACTTTAAAATAAGCTAAGTTGCCCTGGCCAGTGTGCTTCGTGGTTAGAGCGCCAGCCCGCACACTGAAGGGTCATGGGTTCGATTCCTAGTCAAAGGCATGTACCTGGGTTGCAGGTTCGATCCCCCACCCCAGTCAGGGTGCATGCAGGAGGCAACAAAGTGATGTGACTCTCTCACATTGATGTCTCTCTCTCTCTCTCTCTCTCTCTCTCTCTCTCTCTCCATCCCTCCCTCTCTTCCACTTTCTCTAAGAATCCATGGAAAAATATCCTCGGGTGAGGATTAACAGCATCAACAAAAAGCTATGTTTATTTACTCAAATGTTTGGCCACTTTGAAATTTTTATTATTTTCCTCTTTAAATGAAATTTAAACCACAGATAGATTTGTGTAATCACCACCACACTCAAGATACTGAATCCTCACCCCCAGGACTTCCTCACGCTGCCTCTTTACAGTCATTCCCTCTCACCCTAAGCACCATCGCTCTGTTTCCTGTATCTTTAACTTTATATTTTTGAGAATGTCACATAAGTGGAATCAGACAGTAACAGAACCTTGTGAAACTGACTTATCTTACTCAGCATAGCGCCTTTGAGATTCAGCCAAGTTTTCGTGTGTAAAACAGTTTATTCCTTTTTATTGCTGAGCGGAATTTCATGATGATGCATGTATCACATTCTGTTGGTTAAGTTATTCGCGGGTGGAAGGACTTTTGGGTTGCTTCCAGTTTGGTGCAAAAGGAATAGAGAGGATATAAAAGTCGATGTACGTGATTTTGTGTGAGATGACTTCTCATGTCTCTAGGGGAGAGGTTGACAAACATCTTCTGCAAAGGCCCAGGTGGTAAATATCTTAGGCTTTGTGAGTCACGTAGAGGCTCTGTAAGAGATTCTTTTTAGAAGTCCTCTTTAACATCGCAAACAGCATTCTTAGCCTGCGGCTCAGACGGAGACGTGACCTGCTTGCCTTAGTTTGGTGGCTCCTGCTTTAGGGCAAATACCTGGGAGTGGGGTTGTTGGGACGGATGGTAAGTGCATGTTGAATTTCGTAAGACAAGACTGCGTTGCTTTTCAGAGTGGCTGTACCATTTTGCATCCCTATCAGCAGTATATGAGAATCGCTAAGATGTTGCTGAAAAAAGCCATGGGCCTGGAAGCAAGGCTTGAGAAAAGTCAGCAAAATGAATGAGACTATCTATATATATAAAAGCCAAGTGACTGGAATGCCAGAACAACCAGAATGACCAGAACGACTGACCAGTTGCTTTGATGCACACTACAGCCCCAATCGGCCCCTCCCTCCTGGATTGGGGGCGGGGCCAGCCGACCGCCTGCGGCCCCTCCCCCCAGCTGGCCCGGCCCCAGTCAAGGTGGTCCGGCTGGACCCCACCCATGCACGAATTCATGCAATGGGCCTCTAGTAACTAATAGTTTTCATAAGTTTAAAAGGATTAAAGAGAAAATAACATATATAGAGAACAAAGGATGTATACCAGATGTATGATTGCTGTTGCTGAATAAAAGAATAGATTAAATGGAACAACATCACCCAAATTTTCAAATATGTAATTCAAGTGTTCTTCTAGAAGTAAGACTTCAGTTTTAGCTTGAAAGAACAAACCTGTTTCAGATAAAATTGATACTGATATAGTAACTTCAACACCTATCCTAATTAAATCAATGAATGTCAGAGATAAAGAATCCTAGGAGAACCCTTACAAAGAAACCAAATCACTGGTGAATGGGAAAAAAACTCATGCGACTCCCAGCCTCTCTATAACAGCACCAACATTAGGAGATGGAGGTATAATGCGTACCAAGTCTGCAGGGAAGGAGTGTGCCAAACCAGACTGCCATCTACACTAATAAAAGAGAAAGATGCAAATTGACCGCACCTTCATGACACCAGCCAATCAGGAGTGAGTATGCAAATTAACCCAACAAAGATGGTGGGTTAATTTGCATATGCAGGCACTTCCCCAGCTGCTCTGGGCCTCTGGGCAGCGTGGGAAGGTGGAAGGGTGGCTCTGGCTAGAGCGAAGGCAGTGCAGGCAGCCAGGGGAAGGAAGGCCCGTTCTTGCACAAATCTTCGTGCATCAGGTCTCTAGTCCAAGTATAATGCACAAACAGAAACTTTTCTAGTTCCCAAGTGCCTTTCTTGAAGACACAACTGTCTGATAGATTTCTACCAACAGATATAATAATAAAAATGACTAGGAGTGATCAATGGGTCCATTAAAGACTAAAGCAACTATAGAAAGAGAACAGCATATAAATATTAGATATACCATGATCATCTAGATCAGCGGTTCTCAACCTGTGGGTTGCGACCCCTTTGGCGGTCGAACGACCCTTTCACAGGGGTCACCTAAGACCATCCTGCATATCAGATATTTACATGATGATTCATAACAGTAGCAACATTACAGTTAGGAAGTAGCAACGAAAATAATTTTATGGTTGGGTCACAACACGAGGAACTGTATTTAAAGGGCCAGAAGGCTGAGAACCACTGATCTAGATAGAAATAATAACATAGCCAACCACATTCTGGAGATCCTAGAGGGGGGAAGGGAAAACACAAAGGCAGTGTAAGTGTGCCAATTTTCTCATCTTTCAAGAACTATTTAAAGCCAATGATAGAAATGTAAGTATTTTTCTCTGAAGCTGTAAGTTCACTTTAAGAAACTTGTTATGCGTAGAAATGAAAGAACATTTACTTTAACATTTTGTTAAATGATTTTAGATTTACCGAAGAGCTGCCAAGGTAGTACAGAGTATTCCTGTATATTCTTCACCCAGTTTTCTCTAATGCTAACATCTTAACCATTGCTGTCATTTTTTTTTTGTTTAAAGTATTACATGTCTCCTTTTTCCCGATTGACCCCACCACCACTCCCACCCCCAAGGGCAAGCCCCCACTGACCCAGTGTCTGTGTCCATTGGTTATGCTAATATGCATGCATACAAGTCCTTTGGTTGCTCTCTAACCGCCCCCTCCCCACCTCCCCTGCTATTTGTCTCTGGATCTATTTTTGTTCATCGGTTTATGTTGATCATTATATCCCACAAATGAGTGAAATCATGTGATATTTATCTTTCTCCAACTGGCTTATTTTGCTTAGCACAATGTTCTCCAGTTCCTTCCATGCTGTATGGAGTTTCCTCAAAAAATTAAAAATGGAACTGCCATTTGACCCAGTGATCCCACTTCTAGGACTATATCCCAAGAAACCAGAAACACCAATCAGAAAGGATATATGCATCCCTGTGTTCATAGCAGCACCATTTACAATAGCTAAGATTTGGAATCAGCCTAAGTGCCCATCAGCAGATGAGTGGATTACAAAACTGTGGTACATCTACACCATGGAGTACTATGCTACTATAAAAAAGAAGGAACTTTTACCACACCGGGTTTTTTCCTACCTTAACTCCTTACTGCTGAACAACCCTGAGCTCCCAAATTCGTCAAATTATTCCCCAGGTGGAGGCTGCGGCCAACCGTCTGGTCCCTCTGCCTCTGTGGGCTCCACACCTACCTCTCTCTGTTTCGACCTTGACAATGTGGCTCTGGAGGGGGGCACTTCTTCAGAGAGTTGGCCGAGAAGAAGCGGGAGGGCGCTGAGCTTCTCTTAAAGGTGCAAACCCAGCGTGGTGGCCGCATTCTCTTCCAGGACGCGCTGAGGCCTCCCTAGAGGAGTGGGCAGAACTCAGGCCGCCCTGGAGGCCGCCCTGGAGGCCGCCCTGGCCTTGGAGAGGAGCCTGACGCAGGCCCTGGTTCTACCCGCACAGGCCCTCAGCCCCGTGACTTCCCACAGAACCACTTCCGGGGTGAGGAGGTGAAACTCATCAAGAACATGGGCCACACCTGACTTCCCTCCGCAGGCTGCTGGCCCCCAGGCGGGGCGGGGCCAGTATCTCTTCGAAAGGCTCCCCCTCAAGCAGGACCAGGAGCCTGTGGAGCCCAGAGCCTTTGAGGGGCCCCTCTGCATCCCCTGGGGTCTGGCTTTAACCTGAGCCTCTCCCCCAAACTACTAGCCAGTCTTTTAACCACCCTGAAGCCCTCTCCCATGCATTGGACCAAATGAAGCAAGAAAGCTTTTTGCAGGAAAAAAAAGGTGGCTCCAGAGAGAAGGCACCCCCTGTGAACCTGGAAGAGGGCCCTCATGGGACCAGGCTGGCACTTTGATCCTGGATTTCCGGTCTCCAGAAAGGCAAGAAACAAATTTCTGTTGCTTAGAAGCTACTCAGTCGGTGGTATTTTGTTACAGTAACCCAAATGGAGCAAGACAACCTTGGTACAGTTATCAAAATTAAGAAATGGTGCAATACTTGAAACTACAGATCTTATTTGGATTTTCCCTTTTCTCTTTCAATATCTGATCCAGGTTACATTGCATTAGTTGTTATATCTCCTTAGTCTCCTCCAATCTGTGACAATTTCTTGGTCTTGGTCTTTAAGAAGCATTTATTTTCAAAAAATTTTTAGTATGGAAAACTTCAGACATACACAAAAGTAGAAATGATAATATAATGAATCCCTATGGACTTATCACTCAGCTTCAACAATTCTCAATATTTTGCCAATCTTGTTCTAATTAGCCACCACCCCAATATTTTTTTGCTGTTGGAGTATTTAAAGCAAAATCTAGACCATATAATGTTTCATGAACATCTCTACCTAATAAAGACAGTGCAAATAATAGAAATTCCATGCCACTATTAGACCTTAGAAAATGAACAATAATTCCTGAATATAATCCCATCCCTGGCTGTATTCAAAGTTCCAAAATTCTCACAAAGATATTAATTATTTTCAGTTATTTTGGTCACATCAAGATCCAAGCAAGGTTCATATATGGTATTTGGTAATTATAGCTTTTAAGTTTCTTTTATTCCATAACTGCCCCACCCCCTTCCCCCATACCATTGATTTGTTAGAAAAACTGGATCATTTATCCTTTAGGCTGTATTATATTCTGGATGTGTTCATTGAACTCATCCTGTATTCCCTGTGTTTCCTGATATTTGGTAGTTATAGAGGCTTGATCAGATTAGGGTTTTTGTTTAGGCAAAAGTATTTACTAGTTGATTCTGTGTATCTCCCATCACATCACATCAAGAGGTAAATAATGTGTTGTTGCTCTGGTAGTGATGCTAAAATGCATGAGTGGGATCAGGTCGTGTTAGCCTGACTCAGCCATTACACAGTTTCCTATCAATCTTTCCCCTAATGGTTTTAGAAGCCATTTGTGATCATCCCTAAGATCCATTATTTTATTAGGACGAAAATGATGATATTCTTATTTTATCATTATTCTGCGTATTAACTGGAACTAGAATTCTTTAAAAAAAGAAAAGCATGCTTCACCAATTGTTTGGTTACCTAAAAATTCAGCTCATATACAGGAAAGGCAGGATGTTTGATTCTTTCTCTTTTTAAAAAAAATACATTTGTATTGATTTCAGAGAGGAAGGGAGAGAGAGAGAGAAACATCAATGATGAGAGAGAATCATTGATCACTTGCCTCCTGCAGGCCCCGTACTGGGGATCGAGTCTGCAACCCGGGCATGTGCCCTGACTGGGAATTGAACCGTAACCTCCTGGTTCATATGTCAACGCTCAACCACCAAGCTACACCAGCCGGGCTGTCTCATTTTTTGAGTATCATTGTGAATTCATAAATTTTCAGAAATGGATGCTTATTAATCAATTGCAATATTTCATCATTTTGATGCTCAAATGATCCCATCTTAAACCAGTGGGAGTGCCTTCAAGTTGATGCCTTTGCCACAACCCCAGGAGTCATGGATAGTTTGTTTATTTTGTACACTTCCTACCTTGAGGAGTCATGTCTCTAAGGAGTCTTTTTCCTTTAAGTGAAATGGTATTTAGAGGCCACCATTTTGGTATTGGTGTACTCACTGCTCCCAAGTCACCATTGTATCTTAAGCCTTTTCAGTGTATAAAGCTAAGAGATGCAATTGGGGAGGGGGGTGGCCCTACATCATAAAAATTTATGATTAAAGGGCTTATACTTAATTTCCTTGATTTTATATTAGCATTTCTCTTTTATCTTTTGTGGAAAATATTTATTCCTACCAACATTAATATGATTATTAATTAGGCTTATCCCGTGTGTGTGTGTGTGTGTGTGTGTGTGTGTGTGTATGAAAATAGCAATACTAATGTTACTAAGACAACTGAAAGTAGTTTAAGATTTTTTTTCTCTTTTCACATACGCTGGCATCCTGGTATAGTTAACAACCGACTTGGCACAAACCAGGCCCAGAATGCCAACCAGCTATGGGCTGCTGTTCTTCCATCAGTATAACACTTGCCTAGGCATAAGGCAACCTAGGCAGCTGCTACAGCTGGGGAGTTTACGATTTTTTTAGAATACTTTGTTTTTAGGGTATATTCCACTAGGTTTGTGTGGTCAAAACTCGATGTTTAAGGTGATTTGAAAATATTCCTTTTCACTGTGAGGGCATGCCACCGTCTGATGCATAAGTGCCTCTGATTGGCATAACCCAAATCAGACCCAAACCCTAGTTTCAAAGAAACCATGGACCTCTCCAGACTCTCCAGACCGAAATGTGTGTTGAACAAATCAATCGGTCAAGTCTGTTTCTATAAGGCTATAGGTAAGGAATTCAAGGTTGTCTGCTGCAAGGGGAGCAGAGTAGGAACTGTGGTGACAATTTAGGATCCGTGCTTTGGGGACGGGAGGGGAAATTAACTCAGTGACACAGAGAGATTTCTGATTAGTGCTCAGGACCCGCCCGAGGAAAGAGAGCCTGAATCCCTAAGAGCATTGTCTGCACCATTGGGAAGAGGAGAGGAGAAGGGGCTTTGCATGGGGCGGGGAGTAGGAGAGCCAGGGACTCGGGATACTGAGGTGCTGGCAATAGAGGAATCGATGTGTAGACCATGAAGCTTTAGGTTGAAAAGAGGGTGAGTTCAAATAGAAGAAAAACAATGACAAGCACTTGCAACGAGCCAGACACTGTCCTCAGCACTTCACGTCTGTTAACTCACTGCATCCTTACGGCATGTTAAGGCGGGATGGGTACGGTCATCTCCATTTTACAGATAAAGAAACCGGGCCCCGAGAGGCTAATTTGACCAAGGTGCTCATCTAGTAAGCGGCGGAGTCAGAAGCAATGAGATACTATTTTATACCCAGAATCTGGCCAAAATGACAAAAGCTCTAACACCTACAGATGGTGAGAATATGGGCATTGCTCCTGGACATGGAAGCATTATGGCCATTTTAGGAAGTAATCTGTAACATGTTAATATTAAAATATTACCTTTCCCTAGCAACTCTGCTCCTGGGACTCTTCCATAGCGAGGAAAGTGCTAATAAGCAAGGGCATGTGTGAAAGGGTGTTTTATGGCAGCCCTGCCTATCGTGGTTGCAAGAAAAATGGGGCACCCAGTGAAAGCTTGTCAATAGGAGGCTGATCGTGCACCCACGCCATGAAAATTATGCAGCCATTACAAAGGCCGCGTTAGGGCATGCGGGTGTTCCACGAGGAATTATGAATTGAAAAGGAAACAAAAACTGAGTTGCAAACTTGGCAGCACAAGAAAAGGAATAAATTTGAATCTCATCATTTTGCAACCTCTAATGAATTAATGCATCCATCACCATGGCCACAAACATCACAAAAATTGTCAACCAGACCTTGTACTTTCTAGGAAGGCTATACCCCTATCTATCACACAGTGAGAAACACTGGACCTGAGTCTGATTAAGCCTCAGGAGCCAACTGTAAACTCGCAGGAAATACAGAGGAGAGAGCATGTAAAAGTAGACCCTGGGAATACAATCACCAACATCTCGACTGTGGCAAATGCTGCCGGACAAATGTATTCCTTTTCCAACAGATAAATTGCAAGAAAAAGAAAAGTGATAGAGGGGGAAGTTACAGATTTAAAAGAGACTCAGAAGCATGTGTAAGGGTTAGCCCTTATTTGGATCTGATTCAAGCAAACACTTTTTTTAAAAAGCCATGTATAATATTTATCGGACACTTGGGAATTTGACATTGATTGGATATTCAAAGATATTAAGGAATTATTTAATTACTTTATTTTGCTAATGGTTTTGTGGTTTAAAAAGAATCCTTATCTTTTAGAGTAACATGTGGATTATTGACAGGTGAAATGATATGACGTCTGGCATTTGCCGCAAAATAATAAGGAAGCACTGAGAATGGGGGTATAGATAAATGAGATGGGCTCGAAGTGGATAATTGTTGAAGCTGGATGATGGGTTATGTGGGGGTCATTATACTAGTCTTTCTTTCTATTTTTATAAAAATACTAGAGGCCCAGCACACAAAATTGTGTGCAGGTAGGTAGCCTGCGATCAGGGCCATCTTCCGCCCGCTCGCCAGTCCCCAGTCCCGCCCCACCACCACCCACCTGGTTCCCTGTTCACCATCTGGCGATTGGAGCCAGTGGGCAGGGGGGGGAGGGACTGGGAGGTGGTCAATGCACCTCATAGCGACTGGTCCAGTGGTCGTTCTGGTCGTTACGCCGTTATGGTCGCTGGGCTTTTATTATATAGGATGTTGGAAATTTTCCATGATAAAGTTTTCCTAAAATGTATGCGAGGAGTGCTAGACATATTCCACTCTCTGTGCCTGGGAGGCTGAACTCTCTGGATGGAATCAATGGGCTCCTGTGACCGCAGTGAGTTTGGAAAATGGGATACCTGAGAGAATGAAAGGAGGAAGGAAAGCTGATGAGTCACAGTGAGCTGGCTGCCTCCTCTAATCAGCCACAAGTCTTAGCTACTGCCAGGGCCCTTTCTACTGCTGGTCTCTCCTCTTGCCCCAGGCCACTTCCCCATCCCTAGTGGCTTCCCTATACTCTGCCCACACTTTTATAAACAGCCCCTTGTTCAACTTCTCAAATGACCCAATTTGAGCAGGCCATCTGTGTTTCTCTGGGCCCCATCTGATAACGAAGGTAATCGGCAGCAACAGGAAGAATGAGGGAGGAAGCCCAGAGTAGTGGGGAGGAGGCGGTGGGAGGGACTGAAGTAAGGAGAAGCAACAGAGGGCAGAGGTGACAGCCCAAATATTGAACAACTGGTAGACCACAGGCACCGAACAGTCAGAATGGGCTCCAGGTGTAAACGACTAGCACTGAGACCGGCACTGACACTTCCCACTGAGTCCCAGCTCTGCTGGAGGTGGATTCAGATCTGCAGGTTAGGATTGGTTGGGTCATTTGAACTCACATTTTCCCAGATGGTTGTAGCCTGCTGGTTAGCGGGACCTTTGGATTCACACAGCCCAGGGGACTCTCAGCTGGCAGCAGGGGCTTTGGTGCAGATGGAAAGCCTCGGTGGCTTCTGGGAAAACAGCCCTTACCTTCTCTCAAGGGAGCTGGGGTGGGAAAGGTAAGTGCTGCCATCCTGGTCCCACACAACAAAGGAAACTGGGCAAGGATGGGGGGGGGTGACTCTACAAAGATCATGTGGTTCCCTAATTCTATTGAGCCAAAGCTTCTTTTAAAATATTTTAACTTTCCCTAACTGGTTTATAAACAGCCCCTTGTTCAACTTCTCAAATGACCCAATTTGAGCAGGCCATCTGTGTTTCTCTGGGCCCCATCTGATAACGAAGGTAATCGGCAGCAACAGGAAGAATGAGGGAGGAAGCCCAGAGTAGTGGGGAGGAGGCGGTGGGAGGGACTGAAGTAAGGAGAAGCAACAGAGGGCAGAGGTGACAGCCCAAATATTGAACAACTGGTAGACCACAGGCACCGAACAGTCAGAATGGGCTCCAGGTGTAAACGACTAGCACTGAGACCGGCACTGACACTTCCCACTGAGTCCCAGCTCTGCTGGAGGTGGATTCAGATCTGCAGGTTAGGATTGGTTGGGTCATTTGAACTCACATTTTCCCAGATGGTTGTAGCCTGCTGGTTAGCGGGACCTTTGGATTCACACAGCCCAGGGGACTCTCAGCTGGCAGCAGGGGCTTTGGTGCAGATGGAAAGCCTCGGTGGCTTCTGGGAAAACAGCCCTTACCTTCTCTCAAGGGAGCTGGGGTGGGAAAGGTAAGTGCTGCCATCCTGGTCCCACACAACAAAGGAAACTGGGCAAGGATGGGGGGGGGTGACTCTACAAAGATCATGTGGTTCCCTAATTCTATTGAGCCAAAGCTTCTTTTAAAATATTTTAACTTTCAGCCCTAACTGGTTTGGCTCAGTGGATGGAGCGTAGGTCTGCGGACTGAAGGGTCCCAGGTTCGATTCCGGTCAAGGGCATGTACCTTGGTTGTGGGCACAACCCCAGTGGGGGGTGTGCAGGAGGCAGCTGATCGATGTGTCTCTCTCATCGATGTTTCTAACTTTCTGTCCCTCTCCCTTCCTCTCTGTAAAAAAATCAATAAAAGATATTTAAAAAATATATTTTAACTTTCAAATACATGCATTTAACATTTTATAGAGCTGATAGTTCAAAGTGGGTCAGAAATAAAAAGTATAACCAGAAAGGTCTCCCTTTCATGCTCATTCCCATCTGTCCAGGCCCCTTCTTCCCCGGACTAAGCAGCCACAGCAACCTTCCAGAGACTTTTTAAATGGACATGTAAGTAAAGGTGAATGAACCTCCCTACTGTGCTCCTTTTAACATGCTGGGCGCTCTACTCTGCTTTCCCCCTTAAAAAACGTATCGCAGAACTTTCCATATTGCTACGTACAAAGCTTCCTGGCTCTTTTGTTCCAGCTACGAGACATTCCATGATCCAGCAAAGTATGTAACCATCCCGACTGATAGAAATGCGGGCTGTGTCCAGTCTTTTCCTGTTACTAACAATCCACGTGTTGAGCGAGTGAATGAGTGAGCAGGTGCATGTTCAGATGTCTAACCTTGTACGTGGACCATTTCCCATGTTTGCTAATATGTGGGGGTCACTTCCCAGAAGTAAAATGACTGGGTCGCAGATCACATGCTCTTGTCATGTTGACAGCTACTCCTCACTCGACTTTCGTGATGTGGTGCCAGTTGACACTTGTACGCAGCCATGTCTGAGAGTGGCCACGGCCCCTTAAAGACGGCCGTGGCAGGGTGGCAGGTCCTCTACCGCTGCCTCAATGGAAGTCAGTGCCCTGTGGGGTCCATCTATCCAGCTGGGCACTGACCACACCCTCTTTGATGCCAACATTCCTGAACCCAGGCCAGACCTCCTGTATTCGTTTTCTACGGCTGTGTCACAAATGACCACCAACTTAGTGGCTTAAAACAACAGGAATTGATTACTCACCGTTTCGTGGGCGAGGGATCCTGGCCCAGGTTAGCTGGGTCCTCTGCTCCGGGTCTCACCAGGCTGAGCCCAGGTGCCAGCCAGACAGGGCTGTGACCTCATCTCAGCTCATGGTCCTCTTCCAACCTCCTGCAGATTGCGGGCCGAACTCGTTTCCTTCAAGTAAGAGCATTGAGATCCCCATTTTCTTGCTGGCTGCCGGCAGGGGGCCTCTGTTAGCATCTCTAGACCGCCCTCGGGTCTCAGCCCTGCGGCCCCCTCATAACAAGCCAGCAGGACTGCGGCCCCCTCATAACAAGCCAGCAGGACTGCGGCCCCCTCATAACAAGCCAGCAGGAGAACCCCCTCCAGTCTGCGATGGCAAGATCTTGTATGATATCGCCTAGCTCCGTGGTCGGCAAACTGCGGCTCGTGAGCCACATGCGGCTCTTTGGCCCCTTGAGTGTGGCTCTTCCTAAGCCTTAGGAGTACCCTAATGAAGTTAATCACAATGTACCTACCTATATAGTTTAAGTTTAAAAAATTTGGCTCTCAAAAGAAATTTCAATCGTTGTACTGTTGATATTTGGCTCTGTTCACTAATGAGTTTGCCGACCACTGGCCTAGCTGATGGAACTGCTATCCCACCACATGCACAGATCCTGCTCATGCTCTGCAGGCAGAAGTCGGTATTTTGTGGAAGAGCCACACTCAAGGGGCCAAAGAGCCGCCTGTGGCTCGCGAGCCGCAGTTTGCCGACCACTGGTCTAGGGAAGGGGATGACAGGGCGTGTACACGGGGGGTGGGGGGGCAGGAATCCCGGGGCCATCTTAGAATGTCGCCTCCACCCCTTCATTTGTCCCTGAGCCGGCTTTGCTCAGCTGCTGGCTCCAGCCTGTGCTCTGGCTCCTGCTGCCCTGGAGCTGCTGCTGGTTCAGGGCTCCACACGACACCCCCTCCCTCCCTGGGCACCAGGGCCCCCCATGTTTACTCCTTGCCGAGACCACGTGTCAGCTGACTGACTGCCGGCTTCACGGCCATCCTCTCCTCAAGACCCAATCATTTCCCCGGGGGCTCTCAGCCGCCTGCCTCCAGCATGAATGTCCCTGCCTCGACCCAGCCGTGAAGGCTGGTCAGCCCTTCCCTTCCGGGGTAGGATTCAGAACCTGCAGGTGACTGACACGGGCCAACCCTAAGCCCATGACCTCCAACCGTGCCAGCCACCTGCTGCCCCTCTCCCTCTCCCTTCCTCGGATACTCCATTTTGCACGGGGCCCACCCTGATTCACAATGCTGCTGTCTGCAGGGTCGTGTTTTTAAAATGTGTTTCTCCCAGATCTTTTGATTCTCACACAGTTCCCTTTAGAATCTGAATGGTTGCCAAACCGGTTTGGCTCAGTGGCTAGAGCGTCGGCCTGCGGACTGAAGGGTCCCAGGCTCGATTCCGGTCAAGGGCATGTACCTTGGTTGCGGGCACATCCCCAGTGGGGGGCGTGCAGGAGGCAGCTGATCGATGTTTCTCTTTCATCGATGTTTCTAACTCTCTATCCCTCTCCCTTCCTCTCTGTAAAAAATCAATAAAATATATTTTTTTTAAAAAAGAACCTGAGTGGCTACATTATCAGTCCAATTCCTTCTCACCTCAACACACGGTTCCTCAACTTCTTAGACTTATCGACAGGAACTCTGGTCCCAAGAGTCTCTCCTGTCCGTCCCCACCCCTCCAGCCCTCACTTTCCTACAACCTTCCCACCAGAGCACCGTGAGGAGTTGCACGCATGCCCTCCAAAGAAACTTTTGACTTGACAAAACTTGTCTTAGTTTTTGCAACTCTGTTTGTCATGCTAGAGGTATTTCCCCCCAAAAGAACTATTTTCTGAGTCATCAGCAGACTGTTATCCTGTTACCATGGCTGTCTTCTCTCAAAGAAAATTTAGAGATTTTGAAAATTCACGTAGATGAGACTGAGACGTTTTTATCTGCAAATTCCTCTTTGGTGCAGATTAAAACTGTTGATCTTTTTATAAGTAAATTACTATAGTCAAATTTCACAAACATGCAGGGCACCAAGAGAGTTTTTTTAAAAAACACATTTTTATTGATTTCAGAGAGGGAGCTAGAACCATCAATGATGAGAGGGAATCATGGATCGGCTGCCCCCTGCACGCCCCACACTGGGGATCGAGCCTGCAACCCGGGCCTGTGCCCTGACCGGGAACCGAACTGTGTCCTCCTGGTTCATGAGTTGATGCTCAACCACTGAGCCACGCCTGCCAGCACCAAGGGAGATTTTTAAGTCCTTTATGTCTGGGACTAAGAATACCAGCTAGACTTGCCTTTCCTGATGACTCCAAATTTTACAAAGAGTAATAGATGAAGAGTCACCCTGGAGTCATCCACATGTAAATATTAATATCTCTCTATATTAGTGCCATGGTTGACTTTAAAGAGGTGCCAAACGGTGCGCCTCTCTCCCCCTTCCACTAACTTGCCACCATGCCTGACGTCACACCTTTGCATGCTTTCATCTTAACCTTAGAGACTTTTTGCTCTTTAGGAATCCCTCTATCATTTCGTTTTATATATTTCCTACAATTGGTTTTTAGAGAGAGAGGAAGAAAGAAATATCCATGTGGGAGTGAAACACTGACAGCTGCCCCTCCCCCCCCCAAATCGGGATCAAGCAGGAAACCCAGGCATGTGCCCTGACTGGGCATCAAACCGGTGACCTTTCAGTACACAGGACGACGCCCAACCCACCTTGCCCCTCCCCCCCTCGAGGCACACTGGTCAGGGCTACCTTATTTCTTATATAAATTAAACATTTTACTTTGAGATCACTGTAAACTTAAATGCAAAAAAGTGATATAAATGGAATCATACAGTCGATAGCCTTTTAAAAATATTTCTTTATTAAGTTATTACATATGTGTCCTTATCCCCACATTACCCCCCATCCCCCCCACTCATGC
>NW_005370552.1:1948944-1956801 GCF_000412655.1 Myotis brandtii | reverse complement strand
CTTCTCGGTCTCTACACAATGGAATACTACGCTGCAGTAAAAAAGAAGTTCTTACCATTTGCAACAGCATGGATGGAACCGGAGAGCATTATGCTAAGCAATTTAAGCCAGTCAGAGAAAGATAAATATCACATGATCTCACTCATTTGTGGAATATAATGAACAACATAAACAAAAACAGATCCAGAGACAGAGAAGCATCAATAGCCTTTTGAAATTAGCTTCACTCCCTCCACAGAATTCCCTGGAGAGCCACCTTGGTGGCTGTGTGTATCAGTAGCTATTTCTTTTCATGGTATGGATGTGCCACAACTTGTCTAACCATCCACATGTGGAAGGACCTCTGGGCTGTTTCCAGTTTGGGGCTTTTAGGAATAAAGCTGCTAAAAACATTTATGTGCAGGTTTTGGTGTAAACATACATTTTCATTTCTTTCATGTACGTGCCCAAGAGTGCAATGCTAGGCCGCACCGGAAGTGTGTGTTTAATTTTGTAGGAAACTGCCAAGCTGTTTCCCAGGGTGGCTGAACCATTCACATCCCCGCCCCCCCAACCACCACGCAAGGGATGAGGGAGTAGTTACTCTGCATCATCGCCAGCTTTGGGTGTTGCCACCAGTTTTTATTGTAGCCATTCTGATGGCTGTGCACTTCCCTGAGGCTAAGGATGTTGAACGTCTCCTTGGGTGCTAATCTGCCATCTGCATATCCTCTGGTGAAATGTCTCTTCGTGTTTTTTATCTAGTGTCTAAGGCAGCGGTTCTCAACCTGTGGGTCGCGACCCCTTCACAGGTGTCGCCTAAATACATCCTGCATATCAGATATTTCCATGACGATTCATAACAGTAGCAAAATTACAGTTACGAAGTAGCAACGAAAATCATTTTATGGTTGGGTCACAACATGAGGAACTATATCAAAGGGTCACGGCATTAGGAAGGTTGAGAACCACTGGTAAGGGGATCATTTGTTGTTGTTGTTTTAAACTATTTTTCGAGAGTTCTTTATGTATCGGGATCTTTCCCAGAGCCAATGTTTCGGTTTGAGAGAAGGTTCTGAGGGGCGGTGCTTTGGTCATGTGACCACCAATACCTGTGAAGGAGGGAGCAGGGCACTAGCACTGACCTGCCCACCAGGGTCACGTGGACCCATGGAGGGATCTCCAGGTGACTCAGAGGAAGGAATGGGAAACGAGGCGGGACAGACAGAACTTCTGTCACCACAGTTCCCAGTGGGGACTCAACCAAGTCTATCTAGTTCTTGATTTCTATGGGCATGCTAAAATTACTAAAATCTCTTTTGTATCCACATTTTTATGACTCATTTTAACAGTTCAGAATCACGTTTTGTAGAATCTGGAGTGGACTGTGGAGAACATTTAGCTCATTATATGGAAAAGGAAAAGAAGGCTTAAATGAAAATATCTTGCCCAATTTAATATACACTGAGTGGCCAGATTATGATGACCACCCCATCAGTACTTCATTGACACTTCAAAAAATACTGAATATTGAAAACTTCCTAAGCAAATACTCTCAAGGTTTTATTATCATTATTATTTGCATAACTAATTCACTTCATTGTACTGATGGGGTGGTCATAATAACCTGGCCGGTCATAATAATTTGGCCACTCAGTGTATGTACTTGCTTTGTGTGTTTTCCTCCATTTTCATTTATTATAAGAATAATATTATGAGATTAACAATTTTTAATGAAAAATTATGCAAAATGCCAGATAAGTAAGTTCTAGAGATCTGCTGTACAACATAGTACCTACAGTTAAATGTTAAGAGGCTAGATCTCATGTCAAGTGTTCTTACAAAAAACAAACAAAAACCCAAACTAGAAAACACCACAAAAGACAACAAGGAAATTTTTGGAGGTGATGGACATGTTTAGTACTTTGATTGAGGTGTATGCATTGTCCAAACTTATCAAGATGTGTACATTAGCCCGGCTGCTGTGGTTCAGTGGTTGAGCATCAACCCATGAACCAGGAGGTCACAGTCTGATTCCGTCAGGGCATGTGCCTGGGTTGTGGGCTCAGTCCCCAGTAGGGGGGCGTGTAGGAGGCAGCCGATCCATGATTCTCTCTCATCATTGATGTTTCTATCTTTTTCTCCCTCTCCCTTCCTCTCTGAAATCAATAGAAATATATTAAAATTTAAAAAAATGTATGTTAAATGTATGTAATTTCTATATACTAATTATACACTAATAAAGCCAAAAAAGAAAATTATTCAATAACCTCAATCCTCAATACAATAATATTTTCTTGTGTATTCCAGTCTTTATCAAGATACATATATATTTAGACATCGTTGTAAATGGGGTACATTGACTTGCAAAAAATGTTAAAAGGCCACACGCACATAATCGTTTAACAACTACTAGCAACTTTTTATCCTGCAAAGTCCGCAGTAGCTGGCAATACCTGCCCACCTGGCCAGATGGCGGAAGCAGCCGTTTTCCTCCTGCTTCTCTTAAGGTGGATCAGTACCTCTTCCTGGCCCAGCTTTGGCCTTGAGCAGAATTGTGGAAGGGGTGCAGACCTCTGGGGCCCCCCGTTTCTCCCTGTCAGAGCACATCCTTCCTCCAGTGCTGCCGCCTCTCCCTGGGGCCTGTTCTTCGCTCAGAGTGTTGGCGTCTGAGTCCCGCTCAAGGACTCAGTGTCTCAGCAGAAAATCATTGCAAGTGCAGCCTCTCAGGGCATCCTCATTGGAGCAGGGGACCTTCTGAGACAGAAAGGTGTTCCTGATCTCAAGAAAGGAAACCGGCTGTTAGAGGGACCCCTCCTCGAAGAGACCCTGCCATGTGCTGGGGCTGAAAAGACAGTGAGACCCAGTCCCCACCTCCAGAGAGTTCAAGTTCCCGGCTCCACGGCAGGTGCCTGTAGCAGCCTCCAATTATGCGCAGGCTGCCCCACCTCCGCTTAGAACAACAAGGGGTCTGGACTCTCCGTCCACGGGCCCTGTCAGACAGGCCATCTGTGCCACTCCAGGTCCTGGCAGGAAGCAGATGGCACCCTCAGGTTGGGTAAACTGAGAGGAGCAGAAGGTAGGAGTGGTTACTGGAACTTCCAGAGAGAATTCTGGGAAGAGGGCCTGTGGACAGGAGCGACGGCTTTTGGTTCAGGGATGCAACAAACCGGCCCTGAGACGGAGCAGAGAGGCGTTGCAGGGAAATAACTACCCTGATCGCTCCTCTCAGCCTCCCAGCTCCTGGCGGTGGCCAAAGGCAACTGGAAGGCGGAGGGCACAAGAACCAGCGGGCAGAGCCATGAGGCTGGCTGGCGGGGCCCAGAGCGGATGGGGAAGAGAGGAGTGGATCTGGAGGGGCAAAAGGAAGCCATCGGACATACCATCTTGTTTGGAAATATTCTGTTGCAGTTTTGCCAAGGGGGGGGGGTGCGGGTGAGGGGTGTTGAGGTGCTCTCTCTCCCTTGTAGTTCTAGCAGGAGGTGGGGCAGCCTCAATGGGACTCTTCTGCCTGGGGAGCCTGCATTTTCTCTCTGTTCATCCTCCATGGGCCATAAAAGGCCATGTTGCCCAGGAAGGAGGGTACCTGCACCCATCCTGCCAGCTGTGTCTTGTCCTCTCTGCAAGCGGGCTGCCCATGCGCAGGATCGCACCCCTTCCCGATCCCTCGGGCTCCTCATGGCTTCCGGCAGCCAGGAGGCTCTTCCCCTGTGTCTGCCTCCCCCGGTGCCACTTGTGCTTGCTCCACTCCCAGCCTCACCCACTCCCTCCAGCTCGGCTCTTTATTCCTAGCCTCAACCTGAAACCCGCTCTTCCTCTCGCTAAAACTTGACAAGTTGATAATTTAATAAACCAGCATGTTCACTTATAAGGAGAAATCTAAGAAGATTGTATCCTTGGTTCATTTATAAGAACCTTCTCTCCAAGTAAGTCAGACACGAAAGATGTGAAGGAGAGATTTTATCCACTTTTCTTTCTATATATCCATTTTTATTCTTTATGTCCATTGTTACTATTGGAAGGTTTTTTTCATTGTTTAAAGTATTATATATGTCACCTTTTTCCCCCCATGAAGGTTTTTTAAAACCAAGGTAATGCATTACTTTAAAAAATTTATAACAATATTTGCTCTGGCCGGAAACCTCAGTTGGTTAGAGCATCGTCCTGATACCCTAAGGTTGTGGGTTTGATCCCTGGTCAAGGCACATACAAGGAGCAACCAATGAATGCATAAATAAGTGGAATAACAAATAGATATTTCTCTCTCTCTCTCCCTCCCTCTTCCTCCCTCCCTTCCTCCTGTCTCTAAAATAAATAAAATTTAAAAACTGTTAAAAATAAAAATTTATAACACTTCAAAAAAAGCATTGAGGCTAATCACAATGAGTGACTTTGAATGAGAGGGATAATGGAAGCGCAGTGCACATCCTAGACACGTAACGCAAAAATGACAATGAGAGCTAGGGCCCGGCCGCTGAAGAGGGCCACAGACTTCCGCTCCAGGTAGCCCTTGCTTCAAGGGGAGCTGGGCCACTACAGCTCCTAGCGGTGTCAGGAGTGTGTATGGAGACCTGAGGTAACTAGTATGGGTGTTTGATTCATTTTCATGATAGTCTGGCACCTGCACGGGCAGGTGCTCTGGGACACCTCCAGTCAGCACCCCCTAATTCAGTGATGGCGAACCTTTTGAGCTCGGCGTGTCAGCATTTTGAAAAACCCTAACTTAACTCTGGTGCCGTGTCACATATAGAAATGTTTTGATATTTGCAACCATAGTAAAACAAAGACTTATATTTTTGATATTGATTTTATATATTTAAATGCCATTTAACAAAGAAAAATCAACCAAAAAAATGAGTTCGCGTGTCACCTCTGACACGCGTGTCATAGGTTCGCCATCACTGGCCTAATTGGCTCTCGGTGTGTCCTCACCACTTGCTAGGCGATCCCACTGCGGCACTGACGCGTCCGCATTGCATGTAATGTGATGTGGTGGACCGGCAGGCAGGGGCGTTGTTATTTATACTCCTGAGTCACTTAACTATTTGTTAAGAACAAGACTATTCCTCACCCAAACTGTAAGCACGTCATTTGTTTCTGCTGCTCTTCCGTTATCCTTTATGACCCTGTCTACCGTTCTGAGGACAGAGGGGAACACTGGTGACCAGCCAGAGGCCTATACTGAAGGCTTCCGGAGAGACTCGCTTCTTCCCTCCTCTCCGTCTTCTTAGCCAACTGATTTGCTAAATTCTGGTTACCGACCTCCCGAGGGGAACAAAGCTAAGAGGTTAGCAGTAAGTGTTGGTTAAGGTTGAACCTGACTAGCTTCGTGAGGTGAGGGAGATATTAAGATGTGTGATTTAACTGTTAACCAGGGATACCTGTAGATTTGTGTGAACAACAATAGCTCAACAGCTCTGTGATAATTGCTAATAAAACTCTGGAAAAAAAAAAAGACCACAAGTATCTTGCCCTAATGGGTATTAAACTTGCTATAAAGCTAGTGTAATCAAAAGAATAGGGCATTGGCACATGAACAGACAAGTAGATCAGGGGAATACAATACGGAAGAAACTGATTTTATAAGAACTTAATACAGTGTATAATAAAGGTGGCGTTTCAATTCAGTGATGGTTTTTTAAAATGGCACTAGAATAATTGGCTATTACATGGAAAATAAAGTCAGACCCCCCCCCCTTTTTAATTATAGATGGATTGGATGCAAAGGTAAAGCAAACATTCAGGAGGAAGTAAATTTAGGAGAGTATTAAATAATACCTAGGTAGGGAGACCTTCTTAAATAATACAAGAAACTCAGAAGGCATAAAGGAAATGAAACAGATTTGATAATGTAGACAATTAAGATTTTCCAGTGGTAGAAGATACTGGAAAAAGTCAAGGGGTAACTAATGGGCTGTGGAAAATGGTTGCAACAAATTTCAGACAAAGGATTAATATCTATAAATTCAGTTGAACTACGTGAAATGGATGATAATCAACTGTTTGTAACCAAAACGAATGGCAATTTTAGTATTTCAACTCAATACCTAGGGCTTGCTTTTATTTATATACATTTTTTGGGGGGGGGTGGCTTCCATATATTGACAAGAAAAAGACAAACAACCTACTAGAAAAAAAGATGACTATAAATTACAAATAGGAAATTAGTAGAAAATAAAATATACATAGCCTATATATAAATACATGATTATAAATACACTAGAGGCCCAGTGCCTGAAATTCTTGCACGGGGGTGGAGGGGGAGGGTCACTCAGCCCGGCCTGCACCCTCTCGCAACTCGGGATCGCTGGCTCCTAACCACTCGCCTGCCTGCCTCATTGCCCCTAACCCCTCTACTTGCCTGCCTGATCACCCCTAACCACTTGCCTGCCTACCTGATCGCCCCTAACTGCTTGCCTGCCTGCCTCATCGCCCCTAACCATTCTGCCTCGGCCCCCACTGCAGTGGCTTAATCCAGAAGGACATCCGGAAGGTCGGCTGTCCAGTCTAATTAGCATATTATGCTTTTATTATTATAGATAAGTAAATCTATACATATTCATGTATAAAAATGAAAGTTAAAGTAATAGGAAGAACATGGCTACTATCAAAGAAACAAAATAACAACTGTCAGTGAGTATGTGGAGAAATTAGAACCCTTATGTACTACTGGTATAAATGTAAAATATTACAGCTGCTACAGAAAATAGTATGGAGGTTCCTCAAAATACTAAAAATAGAATTACATATGACCCAGTAATTCCACTTCTGGGTATATATCCAAAAGAATTTAAAAGCAGGTCTTAAAGAAATATTTGTATGCCCATGTTCATAGCAACATTACTCATAATAGCTAAAAGATGGAAGCAACCCAAGTGTCCACTGACTGATGAGCAGGTAAACAAAATGCGGTATATCCATACTAACACAGGTTCCTGAACCCAATTCTAATTTTAGGAAGGGTTCCCTCCAATAAATAATTCGCAGACACTAGCAGTGTGTCTGAGAATTTAACTCAATTCTGAAACTACCGGGAGATAGCATCAGATTCCACAGGTTAAGGATTCAGTCATACAAGACCTCCCCCCCGCCACACACACACACACTTCAGACACAAGCCCAAGTTACCTGTGTTTCTAATCGACTGGCATAGATTGGAGGTTCCAATGACCCCACCCCCTTCCTTGGGTTCAATTAATTTGCTAGACCAGCTCACAGAACTCAAGAAAAAATTCATTTACTCACTATAGTCACTAGATTACCGATTTATTAAAAAGGATATTAAAGGTTGACAAACCAATAGCCAGATGAAGAGATACACAGGGTGAGGTCCTGAACAAAGGAGATGTGAAGAGATTTTTTAGATGTGACTACCTTTTAAATCAGTAGCCTTTGAGTAAAGCAGTTACCCTGCAAAATATAGGTGGGCCTCATTCAATCAGTTGAAGGCCTTAAGAGAAAAGACTGAGGTCCCTTGGAGAAGAAATTCTCAAAATTGCAACATAGAAATCCTGCCTGAATTTTCAGCTTGCCTGGCTTACCCTGTGGAATTTGGACTCAAGACGGTAACATATAGATGGTACTAGGTTTATCGGGATGATCACTTTGTAAGTTATATAAATGTGTAATCCCTGGGTTGTGCACCTGAAACTATACTGTATACCTCAACTCTAATTGAAAAATAAATATATTAAAATACTGGAACATAAACTCTTACCTGAAATCTAGCCAACCCCCATAATCATCGGAGCCAATTCCTTAAAATAAACTACCTGGCTGTGTCTTTATATATGTGTACTAGGAGCCCATCGCGCGATATTGCGTGCAGTAGGCTGCCTGCCGCTTCCGTGGGAGCCGGCGGGAACCGTAGCACGCCGC
>NW_005370552.1:1940275-1948860 GCF_000412655.1 Myotis brandtii | reverse complement strand
CCGGCGCCCCCGGCCCCCCCTGCCTGTGTCCACTCCGGGACTGCCCAAGCCGCCGTGCCGGCTCAGGCAGGCGCCCCTGCTTCTGTCTCTGTCTCCGCTCCGGGCCTCACCTGTGCGCGCAACCTCCTCCTGTCCGGTTGTGACCTGTTACAGCGTCCTGGCCTAATTTGCATATTTCCTCTTTATATAGATAGATTATGCAGACACATCTAGGTACATATACACACAGAGATGTGTCTATGCAGATATACATACCCTATTGGTTGTTTCTCTGGATAACCCTGACTAATACATATACGTATTTGCATATTTTTGTATGAGCATGCAGAATGGTGTGAAAGAATATAAACCAAACTTAACACTGGTGATCTCAGGGGGTGGGGTTAGAGTGGGGAGGTAGAGGTTTTTCCTAAGTGTCCTATGCTTTAAATGGTTACAAGGTGAAATACCTTTGCCAATAAGCCAAAGCAAAAGAGAAAAAAACCGTGTAAGTCATGTGGATTGTGTTGCTATATCATGGTAGGTCACATTAAATTGGGACAGGACTCCCAAATTCACACTTATTAAGTACCTACTGTGTGTCGACTGAACAAGACTAGAAATACAAATGTCAACAAATCATGATTTCTATTCTTGAAGAGCTCAGGAATTTGCAGACCTGGTACAACCAAAATGTCTGCGTTTGTGGACTGTTTCACGGTGTGTTTAATGAGTTACATCTTCTTTGCTCTAACTGGTCTCTGCAGCTGTCATCCAGCACCGTGGGTGGTCCGAGAGGCCATCTGGGAACCGTGCCAATGCTCATACAGAAACAGAGCGATAATGGTACAAAATACGCTTTGAAAGAAGTTAGTTGAGTTTCTTCTAGTTAATTAAGCCCAGTTTGTAACACACAGATGAAAGGACCGAGGTTGGGGGTCAGATGAGTTTTCTACTTGAGGATCTCTTTTGAATTTATTTCCTAAGGTGGACACTGAACAGGGAGATTTAGAAAACTGTACAGAGTAAGCCATGAAGCAAATCACAAGGGTGGGACTAGAATACAGCCCTGCGAGGACCAGCTGTAAGAGGTTGTTGTTGCATTCTAAGTAAGATCAGCCCTCAAGAGGCTGTGATCATTTCCTGCGGAGTGGTTAGACTTTAGAATCTTCTGAGGCCTTTTAAAAATCACATTCCACCCTAGCTGGTGTGGCTCAGTGGATAGAGCATCGGCCTGTGGACTGAAGGGTCCCAGGTTCGATTCCAGCCAAGGGCACCAAAAAAGAAAAAAAATCACATTCCCAGGCCCCTTGTGCAGAGACTCTGATTCAGCACGTCCTCCCTCCCACCCTCAGGAGACTTCACCTCAGATCTCTGACCGCAGGAAGTGAAACTGACCTGGGCTCCAGGTGCAGCCCCTGAGATCGCCCAGAACTGGTGCGGAGGCCCAGCTCCCCACAGGCTGCTCCCACTGACCGTCACCTGCAGCAGGGATACTGCGGCAGACAGGCCTGTTGCTGAGACGCAGGCAACTTTGGCTCAAGGACTCCCCCTTGGCCTTGGCAAAGCTTCCTCAGACTGAACTGCAGTCTAGGATTCCTCCCTTTCCTTTCTCCTTGGGGGTCAGACCCGCATGGAGGTCTGCTGTTTCCCAGTCTTTTCCATCTCGTCTTGTTTTCTTTAATAAAATTCGTGCATGTCTGAACCCATCTTCGTGTCTGCTTCCTTCTTTCTGCACTCTGAGCCAGCTATACTGGAGGTGCATCCTATCTAATAAAGAGGGAATATGCTAATTGACTGCCACACCCTCACAAGATGGCGGCACCCACAGCCACAAGATGGCAGCGCCCAGTCCCCTCAGCCCTGCCTCATCCAGCCAGAGTCCCCCAGTCCTCTCAGCCCAGCAGGGGAAGGCAGATAGGGGCAACTGGGCCGGTAGGGGAGGGCAGTTGGGGACGATCATGCTGGCAGGGGAGCAGTTAGGTGTCAATCAGGCTGGCAGGGGAACAGTTAGGAACCAGCAGTCCCAGATTGTGAGAGGGTGCAGGCTGGGCTGAGGGACACCCCCCCACACACACCGTGCACAAATTTCATGCACCGGGCCTCTAGTAGATTAATACTAGCTGGTCCCTATACTCAGGGTTCAGATAGGCTATTAAAGGCAACAGAACCAAATAAATAATTACAACAGTGAGATCAGGGCAATGTGAGGGGATGCATAGGGCATTAGCAGGCCCCAGAGAAGTGGTATTGAACTCAACTTGGAGCTAAAATGGAGAAAACCATTGACTAAGAGTGAATAAGAGGCAGCAGGTGAAAGGGCCGAGCAGAGGGAGGGTAAAAAGACATCCCAGCCTCTTGTGCTGCTGGGGCTGATGTTGTCAGGTCAAGAGCGTCGAAGAAGAGGCTGAAGAAGTGAGCAGGGGCTGGACACCAGAGGCTTTGGATGCTACCCTGAGGGTTGGACCCTTATCCTGGGGCCAGTGTTTCCCGGATGTTGGTCTGGGCCAGGCTACATGAGAATCATGGGACACCGGATGAAAATACCACCCAGATGGAGTGCCCAGCCACAGGCGACTACATACGCATTTTTCTTCTTCGTTTGTATAAAAATGTAGCCTTTCAAGGTCTAGAGAGGGACAGAAAATCCCCTCAAGTAGGTTTTCCCCCCTTATTTTCTAAAGAATTACTTGACTAGTCTCCCTTCACTCTGAAGTATAGTGCTACGGGGCCCATTGTTCTGGGAAAAGTTTTTGGTGTGTGTGTTGTGTGTGTGTGTGTGTGTGTGTGTGTGTGTGTGTGTGGATAAAGAGGTTTGTTTATTTGTTTGTTTTCTAGGCCAAGCAAAACAAGAAAGGCCCTGATCATGGTTTTCAGTGCAATGACTGAGCTGAAACAGCCCCCCTCCTTCCCTACCTTTGGTCCAGACATTTCAAGGAACTTCCCTCCAATGTGCCTGGCCTTCCCGCGTCTCCTCACTCCAGAACCCAGATCTCTACAGGTCCTGTTCTGGGGTTGGCTAGCTCAGGGCCACGGAAGAGCTTAGGCCCAAGGGCCCTGGCCTACGATGAAGAATGGCTGGTCTCTGGTGCTGGAGCCACTGACAGAAGTGGAGGGGAGCTGCATTAGCGGGGGTGGGGGCTCAGCTGGGGCAGTGAGTCTGAGGTGCTTGTGTGGTCACAGAAGAGCTCTCAGGTTAGCTGTTGTGTGGGGGAGTCTAGGACATACAGGAATGGCCTGGTCTGGATATGAGCATTAGGGAGAAAAGTGACCATTGGCCTGGCCAGCATGGCTCAGTGGATGGGCGTCGACCTATGAACCAGGAGGTTGCCGTTCAATTCCTGATCGGGGCACATGTCCAGGTTGTGGGCTCCGTCCCCAGTGTGGGGCGTGCAGGAGGCAGCCAGTTGATGTTTCTATCACTTCCTCTCCTTTCCTCTCTGAAATCAATACAAATATATTTTTAAAAAACACAAAAGATAAAAAGTGACCATCAGATGACACAGTAAGAGATGGTCCAGGAAGAAGCTGTAGAGTAAAGAAAAGAGGGGGAACATTAGCATTTAAGGTACAGACAGAGAAAGAGAAATTCTTGGACAACAGAAGACTATGGTTCATGGTATTTTTTTAAAGCAAGCAAATGTGATCAAAACAACTGAAGTCACATCGAGTCCTCGCTCTGTGCCAGGCATTATTCTTAATCCTTTATCTGCAATAACTCATTTCCCACAGAAACCCTCAGTCATCTGGACAGATGCTCCTGGTGCCCTACCACTGCCTGCGTCCGCCCGAGGGCTCTGCCCAGAGTACGGCTGGCTGGAAGTACCAAGGATTTTTTAAAAAGATATTTTATTATTGACTTCAGAGATGGAGGGAGAGGGAGAAAGAGGGAGAAACATCCATGATGAGAGAGAATCATGGATCGGCTGCCTCCTGCACGCCCCACACTGGGGATGGAGCTGCAAACCGGGCATGTGCCCTGACCAGGAATCGAACCTGACCTCCTGGTTCATGGGTGGATGCTCAACCCCTGAGCCATGCCAGCTGGAAGTATCAAGGATTTGAACAACCCCATGAGCAGCCCTCAACCAAAGACTGTGGCTTGTGGGTGTATAAATACCCCAGCTCCCTCACTGCCATATGGAGATGACGATGTGGCTTATGTTCTACACAGTTTTCCAGAGTTCCCAGTGGGAACAGGCCAGCACGGCCCAAAGTTCTAACTTGCTGAATAATCCACCCTTTCATGCCTTCCCTGTGTAGGCTCGCTTCCCTACTCCACTGCCCGTTTTCCTCCACCTTCCAGATAAACTACTTGCTCTTAAACCCTCACAGTCAGCTTCCATAGGAATTGAAGCTAAGATCTAAATGAAGACCAGAGAAGATCTGAAAACAAACCATTAGAGGAATATAAGCGTCTAAATGTACATATAAAACAATCACTAAGATGTAATGGTTGGTAACCACCAACTCGCCAGGGTTGACAAGAATGTGCATTTAAACTCGCACTAAATCTTTTAAGAAGCAAAACTTTTCCAGGATCATAAACAACTCTCAAGGTTTTCTCACCTTTACCAGGTGTCGAAGCCTCCCCCCTTTTATTCTAGAAGAAAACACGATCCAAATGTCTCCCGAAAAAAACCATGAGCTTAAAAGGAGCCCAAGTTTGCTTTTCTAAATCCTCTGGACTCAAACTTAGACACAGCTGTTGCCAGATTTTAGGGGGATCCTAGCTCTTTCCATTTGCAAATCTGAGCTCACTATGAAATACGATTTTATAAACTACATTTTAAGAGACCATAATAAAGACAAAAATATGTTAAAATGATCTCTTTGTATACCTCTCTCAACGTACTATGCTGCTTTTCTAAACACCGAAGAGTAGAAATCCTACCAATACATTTCGTTTTGTGTTGATTATACTATTCAAGCTTATGAAACTTTTCCTATATTGCCATTTTTTAAATGTGTCAGAATATACCACCGAGCAACCAAATAAAAGTCAAATAAAACCCCTGTATTGAATTTCTAAAACTATGACAGTTTAGCAGGATAAAGGACCAAGTGCTAAGAAAAGGGGGGAATTAGTGAAATGGCCACTGGGAATTTGTTGGTACGCCTTGATTATTTCTGTCAGTGGCCATTTATTTGCTTAAAACAGCTTTTGTGACTCACAGTTATGATAACATTTCGTAAGTATGGCGTTTTGTACAAGGAACCTGGTTCAGTCAACATTTCCAATTATCAGCCACGTTGTGGGCCTTATTAAATAAATACTCTTGAGAATATATAAACAAAAGACATTGAAGCATGTAACGGAGGGAAGGGGGGAGTGGGAAGAGATTAACCAATGAACTTACATGCATATATAAGACAATAGTGTGGGAAAGGCCTGGGAAGGGGACCGGAGTAGGGTAGACAATGGGGGGAGGGAGAGGGACATCTATAATACTTTCAAATACATTTTTAAAAAGTTTTTTCCCACTGACCCCCTCCACCCCACACCTGCCCCTGAAACATGTTCTATATTTGCTTGTTGCTTCCACCTGATTCGGGTAAAATGTGCAGCCAAGATATTTGGGACAACTTACTATTTACCTATAAACGTTGCTAAGAAAGCTGCCCCTGCTGTCCTCCATGAAGATGCATGCGTGTAAGAACACGAAGAAGCTATTTTGGGCCTGGAAGACAGACTCTGCATCTTGAGGTAAAAGCTGTTTACCTGGAGACAAAGTCTTGCCATTGCATTGGAATCAGTGTTACAGCATACACAGAGCAACAATATTCATTTATTTGATGCCTATTTGATACTAAAACTCTGGACTTTTCTTTTTCTTCCATTCAATTAAACTACATGTAATGTTTAAATTTCTATTTTCGTAGAGAGTCACTGGCAAGCTCATTTTGTATTGTTTTAAAGGCCACTTTAATATGGTTTGGCTCATATATACCATATTTGCATTAAGGTAATTGGATAAAACAGCATGGAAACTGTAATAACAACCATTACAAAAGAAACAGTAAGTGCTACCATATATTCAGTGCCTGCTGTGTGCCAGGTATTCTTTTTAAAAATATATTTTTACTGATGTCAGAGAGGGAGAGATAGAAACCTCAATGATGAGAGATAATCATTGATCAGTTGACTCCTGCATGCCCCCCACTGGTCATGTGCCCTGACTGGGAATCAAATGGTGATCTCCTGGTTCATAGGTCAACACTCAACCACTGAGCCATGCCAGCTGGGCTGCCAGGTATTCTTTAGACATACGATCTCATTTTAGTCTTATAACACATCCATGAGGTGAGTCTCATTATTATCCCTATCTATACTAATAAAAGGGTAATATGCTAATTAGACCAGACATCTTCCAGACGTCTTCCGGACATCCTTCTGGACAAAGCCACAGTGGTGGGAGCTCAGGCAGAGGTGGTTAGGGGAGAGCAGTTAGGGGCGATCAGGCTGGCAGGGGAGAGCAGTTAGGGGTGATCAGGCAGGGAGGCAGAGAGGTTAGGGGTGATCCGGCAGGCAGGCAGAGGCAGTTAGGGGCAATCAGGCAGGCAGGCAGAGGGGTTAGGGGCGATCAGACAGGCAGGCAGGTGAGTGGTTAGGAGCCAGCAGTCCCCGATTGTGAGAGTGATGTCCGACTGCTGGTTTAGGCCTGAAACTGGCAGTCAGACATCCCCCAAGGGGTCCCAGATTGGAGAGGGTGCAGGCCAGGCTGAGGGACCCTCCCCCCTCATGCACGAATTTCATGCACCGGGCCTCTAGTTTTAGAGATAAGAAAACTGGCACAGAGAGCTAAAGGACTTGCCCAAGGTCAAACCATGAGGGGTAGCAGAGCAGAGTTCAAACTCAGCACCTAGACAAGCTGTTGGTGCTAGTTTGTAGTTAGCCCTACCTGAGCCGGCACAAATCAGTTGTCTTAAGCAACTGCCAAACACATGAGAGCCCAAACCTAGATTTGTGTCTATACTTGTCCAGAGATGTTCTTAACTAATAACCTTTGTTTTACTTTCCAAGTGGCTTTACTTGTGTCAGCTTTGAAGTCAACTTCACGTCAGAGGAATCATTCATTCTGAGAACTGAGTCTAGGGGCCTGGGGTCATTTGCCAAATTCAGAGGATGCTAGAGGTTGACTGAGGGGACTCTGGAAAGGACCAGGCTATATAATAACTTATTGGCCCCAGTCTTGCCTCATTCTTCTAGTCCCATCTTCTTCTACAGCCCTCATCTACCACTGTACTAGGCTGAATAACGTCCCCCAAAGATATATCAGGTCCCAATCCCCAGGACCTATGACCTTATTTTTTTTTAAAAGGGCCTTTGCAGGTGTAATTAAGTTAAGAACCATGGCATTAAGAGATTATCCTATTATTCAGGTGGGTCCTAAATGCTATCACATTTATCCTTAAAAGAGGGAGGGGCAGAGGGAGATTTCACACACACACACACACACACACACACACACAGAAGGTGATGTGAGGATTGAGGCAGAAATTGTAGGGATGTGGTCATTAGCCAAAGAATGCCTGCAGCTCCCGAAGCTGGAAGAGACAAGCAGCGGATCCATCCCTAGAGCCCCTCAGAGAAGTGTGGCCCTGCCAACATCTTGACTTTGGCCCCGTGATACTGATTTCAGACGTCTGGCCTCCAGGACTGAGAGAACAAATGTGTGTCCTTTTAAGCCATCCAGTTTGTGGTCATTTGTTATGGCAGATGCGGGGCACTAAAATACATAACCATTAACCCCTGCCGAGACCTTATGTTCCTGCTTTGAAGAAGAAACTGAAGTGCATTTCAGTGCGTGGTTTATCAGGCCAATGGGCGTCTGGACTATAATTCAGCATTTCCCTCAGTGACTAACATCAGCATAGAACATTGCTGGTGTGCATGTCAGGAGGCGCCTCCTAAGCCACGTGTCCCTCTTTAGCTCTCGCCTGCTGCTGTTGCTTCTGCCCTGGGTCACCCCACCTGCGCAAGCATCCCAAGACCTTAGAGTCGCTATGCTCTTCTAATGAAGGGGACATGCCATATTTCAAATGTCCCTGAGGCGGTGCATGGAGAGGTCAATGATGTGTTGTGGAACTCTGTGTACTTTCTGCCTTAGGCTCAC
Organism: Myotis brandtii; assembly: GCF_000412655.1. Lineage (NCBI taxonomy): Eukaryota > Metazoa > Chordata > Mammalia > Chiroptera > Vespertilionidae > Myotis > Myotis brandtii. The sequence continues at coordinate 1,940,764 of NW_005370552.1, read as the reverse complement.
GTAACAAATGAACATTTGTTCCATGCCTCTGGCTGCTTGGCACCTCTACATACCCTCCCTATGTTAGGAGAATTTGTACATTTGCCTCCAAGGGCAGAAGGTAGAAACTACATGGCTCAGTGGTTGAGCGTCTACCTATGAACCAGGAGGTCATGGTTCCATTACCGGTCAGGGCACATGCCTGGGTTGAGGGCTCCATCCCCAGTAGGAGGCATGCAGAAGGCAGCTGATCAATAATTCTCTCACATCTTTGATGTTTCCCTCTCCCTCTCTGAAATAAATATATATATCCTATATAATAAAAACCTAATATGCAAATTGACCGAGTGGCAGAATGACCACTCGCTCAATGGCGACCCCCAATCGCCCCTCCGGTCGCCCTACAGAGGGAGGCGACCCCACAGACCGGCCTTAATCGCCAGCCAGGCCTAGGGACCCTACCCATGCACAAATTTCGTGCACTGGGCCTCTAGTGTGTGGTGTGTGTGT
>NW_005370552.1:1915596-1939897 GCF_000412655.1 Myotis brandtii | reverse complement strand
AGGTGGGAGCAAAGCCCTATTCTTGCAGGAATCTTCCTGCAACGGGCCTCTAGTATATATATATATGGTAGAAACTTACTTTCTCAGCCTTACCTGCAGCCAGGGAGTGGGGATGCAACGATGCACTCACAAAAGAGTTTGATTTGGAACAGTCAAGGCACAGGCACAGGCACAGGCACAGCAGGGAATCCATTCCAGTGAGGACGTGGAGACTTCCAGGCTTCAGGAGTGCAGTGACCACGGTCCCAGGGGAGCGCCCTAGACCCAGCTCTGGCCCAGTTCGGGCTTACAAGCCTGATTCTCTCACAATCCTAGAGTTTCTGGGATCCTACTTCCCTCAATCCCAATCAAAATGGATGTTGTTTGCAACCAAGGATCTTCCTGATGCGCCTGCCACGTGGCTCTGTGTCACCGGCTCGCTGCGCGGTTGCTTCAGGAAGACGACGGGCCTGGCAGGCAGTCTGTGGGGCTTGGTTACCCTGACACCTACTTCTTGTAACCAAGCTCTCTGTAGCCTATCGGCGGTAAATGGTAGCCTCAGGCAGACAGGTATCTGGAATTTTGTTAGCCGGTTGCAGCAGTGAGCTCAGAAGTGTGTGCTGGCCCTGACGTTCACGTGGTGGCCCAGCTGAGCGCACTGGAGAAAATGAGAGGCTCACTCTAGTCAGCAGCCCACGCAAAGGGGGCAGGATTCCTCCCAACAAGCCATAGGATGGCATCGGGGAGGTGGAGTTCTGCAGCCGAACTTCTTATGAAGACCTAATGAGATGAAAACTCCTCAAGGGCAGAACCTCATGACCTTCTCTGGCTCCCTGGTCTAATTAATAAAAGAACTGACTGATGCTCACGAAATAGATTGCCAAACCTACTAAGTTAGGGTGGTCTCAAACCACAGTCCAAAGAACGCAATTTTAGTCCAAAGAATGCCTGGCTCAGAGGAGTCCTGCAGGAGCCACGCACTGTGTGCTGCTGGACGTGAGTATGGGGGGCGAGAGCAGCCTTCATGTCACCCCTTTCAGGTCATTATCACACGAAGAATGAGAAAGTGAGCACATTGGTGAGCACAAGGTTCTATACCCGTGGTTCTCAACCTTCTGGCCCTTTAAATACAGTTCCTCATGCTGTGACCCAACCATAAAATTATTTTCGTTGCTACTCCATCACTGTAATGTTGCTACCGTTATGAATCGTCATGTAAATATCTGATAGGCAGGATGGTCTTAGGCGACCCCTGTGAAAGGGTCGTTCGACCGCCAAAGGGGTCGAGACCCACAGGTTGAGAACCGCTGTTCTATACTCTCAGTGGAATGTGACCTTTTCCTGAAACCAGGACCCCAGGGACAACCCCTCAGACTTCCTCTCACCCTCACACAGACCTGAATATACCAGCTGATGGAAAAGGGGTTGTGTAAGGACCAACTTTTAATTAGTGATCCATTCACCATTAGTGGTTACCGTCAAAAATATACTTGAAAACATGTCTCAGGGCTTATCTCAAGATCAAATATTTGGCGCTTGTCATCTGAACCCTGAAGAACTCAAATGGAGGGCATTCTGGTGCATGGGAATCATCGGTTTCACACAATTTGTGGTTTGCTTAGTTCCTCATTTTCCTCTCAATGTACATATTCATATAGTTACATAAATTATAGAATAAGTATAGTTGGAATTCCATCCTTATACAAAGTTTCAACCATGTGTGATAAATACGGTATCTTTAGGAAGATCTCATTTCAATGGACTTTCCTAGGTTGAAAACAGTACACTTTTTCAATTTGTTTCATCAATCTGGGCCTTCATTTTCCAACAAAAGAAGAGTTAAAAGCTTATTCCTATGAGACAGTATTTTAGTTTTTACGTTCTGGGAATTCTATTAGCTTTAGCCCTGAATCGCCTGGCTCGTAGTTTAAATATCAGTTCACTGCAAATAGGTCTGAATTTCCATCCACTTCCTACTATACTGGATGCCATTTCCATTCTTGCTTTCGAGCCTTATGGTGGTGTCCCCCCAGCCCCATCCTGAACAATTAGACTGGCTTGTAGGTAGTGACTTCCACGATAAAGCAACGTGTCATTCCAACAGCGAGGCGCTGGGTTTCTTTGTTAGCTGGGAAGCTAACAACATTACAGTGCACAGGGTGCATATAGTAAGAGCTGCGTGGGGGCCTGTTAACGTGGCAGGGCCACGTGCAAGTGCAGTGAATTATTGCTCCTGTCAGCCATTTGAAATTAACTGCAGCCACAGAGAAGGACATCACCCTTTAACCCCATTTGGTCAGGATATTGACTTCTCTCCCCCATCTTCAGGCACCATTGTACCTTTTAGAATAGTGACTTTCAAGCTTTTCTGAGGCCTGCTCAAATACACTGTACATCTCTCACACAGAGAGAAATATAAAACGGCTTAACAAAACCATATTTACTCTCACTACTGTGCTGATCATTTCTACTCTGGTCTAATTAATAAAAGAATTGACTGATGCTCACTAAATAGATTGCCAAACCTACTAATTTAGGGTGGTCTCAAACCACAGTCCAAAGAACACAATTTCAGAAACTATTCCTCAGATATTCAAATAATAAACTCGGAGGCCCCAAAGAACCTAGAGACCAAGCGCTCCAAAGGCAGAGCCTCCTGTTGCAGCTGGAACTGTTGTGAAGACACGTAGCCAGCCCGAAATGACCTCAAACCCCGAAGGTCCTGCTCCCGCCCTCTCCTCCCCCGCTGGGCCCCTCCGCAGGCAGAACCCACCTGGAAGCCCGAGGGCACAGGAGTGTGTAGGCAGAGTCCATCGAAGTCTGCCTCCTGGGCACTGAGCTGCTGGGGACGGGTAGGTGGATGTGCAAGGCAGAAAGAACACCATGGTACGTTATGTAACTCGGAGTCACAGCTGAGCCCAGGCCATGTTCTTTCCTCTCTTGAATAACTCGTATTTGCCTTCGAGTTAATAATTGGCTCTTTTTCTTAAAAACTGTTTTGGTTTCTTGTGCTTTAAAGGTAGTGCTTATTATTACTACTAATAAAGGCTAGGAATGGAAAAAAGGACCGGCCTCTAACCCCCCGCTGCCTGCCTTCCCCACTCCCCACAGGCAACCATTTGCTTCTCTTCTAACCATTTCTTCTGGTGTTTCCCTTCCTATCACGACACAGCGTGCTTGTAGTGACAACTCTGGCTTTGTGCAGTGTAGGGAGGCATTATCGGTTGGTGGCTCAATTTGAAAAATGAAGACTTTTGCTATTTCACTAATTTCCCTTCTCCTGGCTTAACACATACAGCCACACTTTCTAGCCCCCAAGCCTCCCAATACAGTATAGATATAACATCATGTGGCTAAACCAATATTCATTCTGTATATTACCATGATTATGTAAATGTAATTCATCACTAAGTTGTACCCCGTGATTACTTTTCCTTGCTCACTCAAGTTTTTCTTTGGCCTGGAATTAAATTTTAAATTAAAATTCCTTGGTTTTCTCATTTGTGTCATTTCCTATAGACTTATAATAAATTCATCCCCCAAATCTTCCTTTATTGTCTAAGTCTCCTTTCAATATGTTCAAATTCATCAAGTATTCCATCAATTTCATCTCCTTGAAGAATTAATATTTGGCCTGTTCCGATCTATATCTGTTCTCTCTGTTCCTGGTTCAGCTGCTGTCTTAGACTTTCCTTTCACTGTAATCCTGGGAGCTCCTGTCCCCTTTCTCTTGAGTTACATCCTCCATTTCTTGGTTTCCATGTCTTCCTCTTTCTTGGTTCTATCCCTTGTTTTGAAGCAACAGTTCCAGTAGCTTCTGAAAATTGGGTACATCGGAGATAAATTTTTTGAGACTTTGCCTATCTGAAAATGTGTTTATTTGTTATTCTTGTAAGTGCCCTGACCAAGGATTGAACCCACAACCTTGGTGTATGGGGATGATGCTCTAACCAACTGAGCTACCTGGCCGGGACAAAATGTATTTATGCTCACATTGATTGACTGTTTTGAAGGTATAGAATTCTAGGCTGGAATTCATTTTCCTCGGCATTTTGAATGCTCCATGGTCTTCCAGGTCCCAAATATTGCTGTTGATAAGTTCGCACCCATTCTGTTACATGACTCTATGTTACTAATTTTTTTCTATCTCCCATCATGGTCATAAGATGGCTGCCACATTTCCAGGCATCGCACCCACATACTACAATATGTAGTAGAAGAGTCATCTCTTTCTTCTGTGTCTTTTTAAAAGTAAGAAAACCTTTCCCAGAAATTCCTCACTGACTTCCTTCCCCACATCTTTGGCCAGAGCTGGGTCACAGCCTGCATTTAATTCAATCATTGACAAAAGGGAGTAGGATCACTCTGATTGGCTTGGACCATCATGTTTGAGATAAGGTCCCTTTTTCTGAGGAATCGATATCTGAACAAAATTAGGATTCTGTTAGCAGGTAAGATGTGGGATGGCTGTTGGCTAGGCAACCAAAAATGTATGTTATAGCATGGGGCATCTGACATATAGTAAGCATTTAATATACTAGTATATTAGCTACTGTTATTAACTATCTTTAAAATATATTTTTATTGATTTCAGAGAGGAAGGGAGAGGGAGAGAGAGACAGAAACTTCAATGATGAGAGAGAATCATGGATCAGCTGCCTCCTGCATGCCCCGCACTGGGGATCAAGCCTACACCCGAGCAGGTGCCCTAACCGGGAATCGAACCATGACCTCCTGGTTCATAGGTCAACACTCAAACACTAAACCACACTGGCTGGGCTACTGTTATTAACTATTAATAGCTATGTGAACTTATTCAAGTCACATACCTCCTAGAGCTCCAATCTCCTCATTTTTAATATGTGAATAGGATTATCTGATTTGTTGGATGGTTATAAAATTAAAAGAGATGACAAATATGAAGTCTTTGTGTTTAATAAATGATAGCCATTTATCATAGTTGCATTTCATTATTGCCAGAGTACTTGGGCAGCAAGTTGAGGTCTCTAACAAAGTTTCCTGAGGTTGGCCCCAGCCAGGTGTAACTAATTTTTTTCCTGCAGCTCACAGAATCTTTCCTTTGTCCCTTGTGTTCTAAAACTTCATGATTATGTGCCTTGTTATAGTTGTTTTTTTTTTCTCAGCTCATGCACAGTGAGCCCTTTCAATCTGGAAATGTATCCTTCAAGGCAGAGAAATTTTCTTGATCATGTCTTTGATGATTTCACCCTTCCATTTTTGATATGCTCTTACTCTAAAACTCATTATTCACATGTTGGACTTCCTGACTGACACGATGGTTTTGTATCTTTTATCTCCCATTTTCTTTTTGCTCCATATTCTGGAAGATTGCCTCAACTCTAGCTTCTACTTCTCTTACTGAGTTTTTCACTTCTGCTATCCTATTTGTAATTCTTTCCTATTCTCTAAATACTTTTTATTTGGTTGCAATGTCTTCTCTTATTCTCAAAAAATTAAAATTCCAAAAATGATATCTCTCAGCATAGTTTCCTCCAAGATCTTTTTTTCTCAATGTTTTAGCCTCTATCTTGGATCTTAGTTTTCTACAATGACTGGTAGTCCTAGGCTACTTGCTCACATTTAATATCATAACCTGAAACCCGATTGGAAGAGAGCTTGGTGGGGGTTACTGATGGTAGATGTCACGGTGCTATAGCTAGTCTTATCCTATATAATAAAAGCCCAGCAACTGAATGGCGGAATGACCAGAACGACTAGTCGACCAGTCGCTATGACATGTACTGACCACCAGGGGGCAGACACTCAATGCAGGAGCTGCCCCCTGCTGGTCTGTGCACTCCCACAGTGGGAGTGCTGCTCGGCTGAGTGGGATGAGCGGTGCTCACACAGTGGCTGATCCCCGCAGGCCATGCCCCCCACCAGTGCATGAATCCCGTGCACTGGGCCCCTAGTATTGATATAAGATTCTCAGAGAAGCTTCCCACTCCCTGCCTGGAGGTCATTTGGGAGAAGATGGCTGAGGTCTTAATGTCTAGCAAGCCTTCACTTAATCCCTATTTTCAACATAGGATCCCCCTCTCAATAGTGCTTAACGTCCCCAGTCCAGAGACATCCTACCCTCCAGAGAACACAGTATCCAGGTGCCACGGAAGGAGCAGCAGTTGCCTTGCTGAGGTTGGAGATCTGGGTTTGCATTTGCTTCAGTGCTGCCGGTTATTATGCTATTGTCTCCCAGTTCTAAGCTCAACTCTCCTGTACTCAGCTTTGCAACACTGTGGTTGGGACCCTGAAAACCATCATTTCGCCAGCTGTTCTCTGTTCGGCTCTGCCCATAGAGGGCAACAGAGGGAAACTGGAAGGCTGGGGACACAAGGGCAAGCTACTTCCTGTTTTCTTCCCGCTGCTGTGAGTAGCACCCAGTGAAGCGTCACTGCAGCAGCAGGGCCTTCCTGCAGCAACAGCTTCAGTCAGTTTGCAGTGTTTCCAGCACTCACAGAACCAGCCTGATCATGGCCCCCACGCCAGCGACAGGAGCACTAGCCGAGCAGCAACCCCTTCTCACCGGCCTGGGTCCCAGCCCCACAGGCCTCTCCTCCAAGCTTCTAGGTTCTAATAATTCCATCCTTTCCCCTTTTTCCTGCAGCTCTGGGAGCGATACCTTGCAGTCCTCTTTTTACCCTTTCAGTTATCTAGTTAACAACTTTATGCCTAGTTAGCAGTTCTTTATATTAAATTCCTTCTATTGAAATAATTGGTGTGGTTTCTGTCTCCTGACAGATCCTGGCTGATACACCCACTTTCAATGAAACCTCTCATTTTTTCCAGCCCTGTTTATACTCCCCTTTCAGAGGTATGGGTTGCTTCCAAATCCAGAGTCTTTCTGGAGTTTCACACCAGAAATTAGCTCGCTTCTCGGCCTCCCTACCCTCTTGAGAAACTTGAGACTCAGCCTCATCTGGTTGGCTGGGTCAGTCACTGCTTGTCCATCTGCTTTCTTGCTTCTAAAATTTTGTTGCTGTTTTCTCTGCCAACTTCTTTGTCCTTTTAGAGTTTTTGCTTTTTAAAAAAAATCTTGTTTATTGTCATAATGTAATTTGGGGAGGAAACTCAATGCTTTAAAAAAATAAGAACAAGAGACTAATGTTGAAAGGGAATGGCAGCAAACTTGGAGGAAATATTGCCACAAGAAGTCGTGGCTGTCTCCCCTGGGGAAGGAGAGTGCAGAGGGTCTAGGAGGAGGAGGCGGGGGCACGTCATTTACTCTGTTCCTACATCCTATCTGCGAGCTTCAATCATCCTGTGCACGATCAGTTTCACAATTTTTGAGCAGGTAAACATCAGCGTACAACTGTTATCAGTTGGTGTGTATCCCGCTGCATAAAACTGAAATTTGACCACAGAGGTTCAACCAAACAGGAGTATAGTTTTCTCCCATAATCAAGTTGAGGGGAAGGCAGCCAGGATTAGTACACTATCTCCTTAGTGGCCATGGGCATCTAGGCTCCTCTTAGCTTTGGGTAAGATCATGCTTGGCTTTTGTCTTTATGCTTCACCTCCGAGTATCACATCCATATTCCAGGAAGATGGCAGAGGACAAAGGGCAAAAAGCCAGAGACAAGCTAACTGAGTTGGCCCCTTTAAAAAGTGTTCCTTGTACACCTGAAACTAATATTATGTTATATGTTTACTAGAGGCCCGATGTACGAAATTCATGCAAGAGTAGGCCTTCCTTCCCCCAGCTCCCGGTACCGGCTTCCCTCCGGTACCCGGGACCCGGGCTTCCCTCACAGCCCCAACTTCGTCCAGAAGGACATCAGGTCTAATTAGCATATTATGCTTTTATTATTATAGATATGACCACTAGAGGCCCGGTGCATGAAATTCGTGCATGGGTAGGGTCCCTAGGCCTGGCCGGTGATCAGGGCTGATCAGGTTCCCCACCTCCCCGCCTCCCTGCCACCTCTTTCCCTCACTCCCTCAGCATCCCGCCGCCACTGCAGGTCGCCTGCGATATTCTGCACCACCCCCTGGTGGTCAGCACACATCATAGCGAGCGATCGAACTCCCAGTCTCCCAGTCAAACTCCAGAGGGAACAATTTGCATATTAGCCTTTTATTATATAGGATTATATCTCATTTTAAAATAAATCAATAATGAAGTTAAAAACAAAAGTGAGCCCGGCTGATGTGGCTCAGTGGCTGAGCGCTGATCTATGAACCAGGAGGTCGTGGTTCGATTCCAGGTTAGGGCACATGCCTGGGTTGCGGGCTTAACCCCTGGTGGGGGGCATGTAGGAGCCAGCCAATCAAAGATTCTCTCTCATCATTGATGTTTCTCTCTCTCTCCCTCCCTCTCCCTTCCTCTCTGAAATCAGTAAAAAATATTTAAAAAGCAAACAAACAAAAAGCCAAAAAACAAAACAAAAGTGAAACCAGGCCTTTATATGTTTAAATCACGATTACAATCTATTTATGATAAAATAAAAAGTAAAAACTAAAATCTGCAGGAAAGCATGTGAAAAAATGAGACCATGCAGTGCTTACTTAAAGAAGTTTACATTTAGGTAAACTAAAATGCTTTACTAGCCCCCTGCACCATTTCCAAACCGTTCTTTCTCTCAGGTTATTTACTGTGAAGTGTCCACATTATAGAATGAAATGTGTGTGAGCAACCGTCTCACAAACAAAACATGCTTGGCCCTGTGCGTCCTGGCACTGCTATGACCAACATTAAGTCACAATATTAAGCCAGAATTTGATCTCACCTATTTATTGTCAGATTTAAAAAATTATGTCATAAGTACTTGCAACATCTGCATATACACTGAGTGGCCAGATTATGATGACCACCCCATCAGTACTTCATTGACACTTGCAAAAATACTGAATATTGAAAACTCACTAAGCAAATACTCTCAAGGTTTTATTATTATTATTATTTGCATAACTAATTCACTTCATTGTACTGATGGGGTGGTCATAATCATCTGGCCAGTCAGTGTATAAGTCTGCCTAAATGTATGCGCATGAAAATTGGGTAATGGAGTTGCAAGTGGTCCACTTTTTTCTTATAAACCCAGATCTATGCAGGACGTACCCCCTCTCTGAACATTACTAGGAGGCAAATACAAACTTTACATACATATTTTATTGCTCTTTTGTAATGTTTTTTAAAAAACGTTTTCCTGAGTGGCCCAGGCAGCAACTTGGCTTACGCCTCATTGTCCAAGACTGTCGCAGGCCACCCCAAACAAAGTAGTATGGGAAGGTGACACTTTTCCCTGGGCCCCTTGTCACCCTGCACGAAAGCAGGGCAGCTCCCCTCCCTTGTGTGGGCAGGGGAAGAGAGAGGCAGAGGTGGCTATCTCCTCCCCTGCCCACGCAAGGGAGGGGAGTTGCATCTGGGCAAAATGGATAGTATGTAGCCAACTAACAGCATCTGCCACAATTGCCATTAGGATTAAAATAGATAATATTTATAGAGCCCTTAGCCCAGTGTCTGGCACAGAATGATCACCCAATAAATTCAAACCTCTTTAAAAACTACTCATCCCTAGGTATCTGGCCCATTAAAGAGGGGCAAATGAACAAGAGAAGCAAACAGAGAGTTTCAGTAATCCTATATAATAAAGAGCTAATATGCAAATGGTCATCATGCCCTTGCACCAGAGCTGGGGAAACCTGAGGCCAGGTGGGGGGACCTGAGGCCGCACCCCCTGCCCCGGTGCTGGGGCCAGGGGATCTGAGGCCGCACTGCCCACCCAATGGGGCTTGACAGGAGACCTGGGGCTGCGCCCGCCCCCTCCCCCCCATCCTCCGGGGATTGATGAGGGTGGGGCTAGCTGGGTCTGGGTCTCGTGCAATTTCGAGGTGCACACAGGTGGGCAGGGACTTGACTCTGGGTCCCACAGCATGCCCCAGACTCTGACAGGAGGGAGATTTTCATGTACATTTTACTAATTTTCTTTCATCTCTGACCCTTCTATTATAGAGAAAGGGCAAATAGCAATATTAAAATATTTCCTCTAATTAATTCCCTTTTAATGTGCACGAATTTCGTGCACCGTGCCACTAGTACTACATATAAGAAACATTGCTGATCTTTAAGGCTTAGTGCTGTGGTTTTTCCCTTAGTTTGTGGTTACACGTTGAAAGAGTATAACTGCTTCCATGGAGAAAGTCTAGTGCATAAAATGTACCTGCAACTTGGTAGGTGAGGGGAAACGTATTGCACGTGGCTTATTTGTTGTCGCACACTTACAGCTTGCTTTCAGCTTCATCTCCAAGCTGGAGAAGGGAACTGCCTCCAACCTTCCATCCTTTTTTGGTCACCTACTCACTCTCTTTAGAGCAGGGCCTCATTTGTCTTTTCCTGCACTAGAAGCCTGTGTTCTCTCCCATTGGTATTTAGTTGGCTACATCACCTATAAATGAGTATTCATAATGTTACAAAGAACAACATGGCACTAAAATATGTGTTGTGTTGGTGAGAATGCTTTTGGCTGTAAGGAGAGAATACTTGGCTGAAATTGGCTTGAAAATAATGGCATTTATTACCTCATATAATATGTCTAGAGCAGGTGGTTCCAGAGTTGTCTAATGCAGGGACGGGAGCTTGCCAAGGATTCAGGTGCTTTTTCTTATTGTTGCACCATCTTTAGTATGTTGGGCTTTATCTTCACGGTGTTGCCTCCTGATCACAAGATGGCTGCAGCTTCAAGCAACACATCCTCACAAAAAAGCAAAATGGGCCAGTCAGGTCTCCCTTCCATCACCATTTGTCCCCCCTTTACCCTCTCCTACCTCCCCTCACCCCTTTCCCTCTGGTAATCATCACACTGTTGTCTGTGTCTATGAGTTTTTTTTTCCACTGCTTAATCCCTTCATTTTTTCACCCAGTTCCCCAAACCCTCTCCCTTCTGACAGCTGTCAGTCTGTTGTCTGTATCTATGGGTCTGTTTCTATTTTATTGGTCAGTTTATTTTGTTCATTAGATTCCACATATAAGTGAAATCATATGGTGTTTGTCTTTCTCTGAGTGGCTTATTTCACTTAGCACAATAATCCCCAGGTCCCTCCATGCTGTCGCAAAAAGTAAGATTTCCTTCTTTCTTACAGCCGAGTAAGAAAGTACCACAGCTTTTTTATCCACTTATCCACTGATGGCCCCTCAGATTTCAATGGCCAAGTTTGGATCATATACCCATGCCTAACCCCACCAGACAAAATGAATGAAATTGTCCTCATTGTCTGGGAGCGAGGGGGAACACTTTCCCTGAACACATGGCCATCGAAGTGTCTAGAAGGAGAAATGATTTGGGGAGGTAGCTAACGGGTGTCTGCTATACTTGGTAATTCTGAGCTGCAAAAACAAACCAGTTGCTGGAAATGCTTGAGAAGAGGTAAAGGTGGGGACAACCCCTTGGCTGCTTTTCCTGATTCCTTCATGGAATAATTTCCAACTCTTGACACGGAAAGCCTTGTGTGCGGTTTTAAGTTCTTCCAACTTACCTCCCTTACTCTGGTGCTACAACTTGGACTGGAGCCTACTTTTGCACTTTGGGTTAGATTGTTCATTCCAAATACTGATCAGACTGAACAGTGTTATGGCGGAAGAAATTCTGCCTTGACTTGATGAGGGGCCATGTTTTTTCATCTCGCTCTGCCCAATGTGCAACCACCATCCTTCCCAGCAGAACCTCTCTCTTCAGCTACTGGCTACTGTCCCTCCCCATTGACTCTCCCTTAGACCAGAGGACGTATACAGAGTGGAAAGAAACCAGTGCCCTTTAAAGCCCTTGTGCTATTTTATCTGATTTTCACAAGAACCATCAGAATTAGATGCCATCCAAGTCCAGGGAGATGGAATCACCGAAGTAGCAGATTTGCGACTCAAACCCCAGCCTGTCTCTTTCAAAGCTCACATCCCCGACCAGCAGGTAGAAGTTTTTCTTCTCCTTCTGCTTTGGTACAGGCTCACCTCAGCCTTCCCTTGATGGGAGGAAGGAGAATAAATCTGGAACCAGGACACCTAGCCGGGGGTCTCTGTCTTCATGTAGTCAACCCGTGCGACCTTAGGCAGGCAGGCCACCTCATCAAACATATTTGGTTTGGAGTTTGGTCATTTCCCCTCTCTAGGCCTCACTCCTCTCTTCTTTTTTTTTTTTTTAAATATATTTTATTGATTTTTTACAGAGAGGAAGGGAGAGAGATAGAGAGTTAGAAACATCGATGAGAGAGAAACATTGATCAGCTGCCTCCTGCACACCTCCTACTGGGGATGTGCCCGCAACCAAGGTATATGCCCTTGACCGGAATCGAACCTGGGACCTTTCAGTCCGCAGACCGACGCTCTATCCGCTGAGCCAAACCGGTTAGGGCCTCTCATCTTTCTGATGTCTGGCTCCTTTCTGTTCTGAACGCCTAAGAATCACCTGCGTTTTATTTATTTATTTATTTTAAAATACATATTATTGATTTTTACAGAGAGGGAGAGGGATAGAGAGTTAGAAACATCGATCAGCTGCCTCCTGCACACCCCCCACCGGGGATGTGCCCGAAACCAAGGTACATGCCCTTGACCAGAATCGAACCCGGGACCCCTCAGTCTGCAGGCCGACGCTCTATCCACTGAGCCAAACCGGTCAGGGCTCACCTGTGTTTTAAACTCCTTGAGAACAGGGGCCATGGCTTCTCTTTCTTCTGTATCCCTAGAGAGCATCTAAAGCCCTGCACACCCTTAGGCACGGAGGTCACTGGCTAACAAACGTCTTGCAATTCCATTTTCTAAAGAAAAGCCTGCTTTTATGGCTCTGGTGATGCACATAATGAGGAGTAAATTGGTGCATTAAAATTAACAACACGGTCTGTGTGCCTATTCAAATACAGATGCTATACTGCACACCAACTTTATTATGGAAAAATCCATTTCCATGCTTGTCACAGAACTGATCTTCTCTGAAGGCACAGAGCAAAGACTGCCTGCGCATTGGAAATTTATTGACTCACTATTTTATCCAAGGACATTGGGTAATTAGAAGCTTCTAACATAGACCCAGAGAATCCTCTTCATCTGCGAACATGTTTTATCACTCACTCCTGCCTTGTTCCTAATGCTTAGCATTTAAAGGTTATATTTTTTAAAAAAGACTCCAGACATTATGTAGTCACTGTCTGGAACAGCATTATATTTCAAAAGAATACGATCACTCGGGCAGAGAAATCATTTTTACGGGGTAGGAAATGATTCCATTGTGCGGTATGCTTCTAGCAATTAGAAATCACATTGTGTGGCAAATTATGACACCTTCCGCTGGAGTTCGTTCTTCGACTGTTCATATGCAAAATTCGAGGCTGCAAAGAGAAGAGGCCTTTTCCATAGAAGCACGGACCCGCACTACAGAACGCAGGCAGCTGGGCAGGTGAGCCATGACGTCATTTTGTTTCTCAGGAAATTCTTTTGGACTTCCCCTGTCTTACTTCACCCCGCAGCAACCCGGGTTCCTTGTGTTCGTTACCTTTAGCCAAGGAAAATTTCGCGTGGCCCCGGGGGCTTTGTAGGGAACGGACAACTTAACCATTGGTGTCGTTCCAGAAGTTTGTTGGAAACCCTGTCTTAGAATTCGGAACAGATTTCCTCAGTTCGTTCGGGATGCCGCTGGTTCCCCAGCAGGCCACCGGAGCCCATGTCACCCATAATGAAGTGAGACTGTAGGATTAATGATGATCAGGAAACCAGTTACTGGGTAGAGTGCTCTTTCCCCGTGAAAATCCACTCCGAGTTCCAACTTGGAGAACAGAAGTGCAGCTGCCTTCTGTCGCCCCTGCTCCACTCTGCAGTCAGAAGTGGGAGTTGCTGCAGCTTCGGGGATTGGAGGACGCGGGTCAGGAAGGAGTGGGAAGCTGTCCAGAGGCTGTGAGCAGAGGCAGGGGCTTCCCAGCAGTGACACAAAGAAGAAAGAAAAAGGAGCAGGGCGGGCCCAGCAGTGACGCCGTGGTGGAGGCGGGAATATTTATAGCTTCAGCTACAATCCTGAGGAAAGTCCCAGGACTCACGAGGGAGTTTGCCCGCAGGACACTGGTAACTTGGGTGATCATAATTGAGGGACTGTCCCAATCAATATACAAGTCAGTGGTTTGACTTTATAATCAAGCCCCTGGAAACATAACCTTTCTTTCTGCTTTAAAAAAAATCACCATGGAATATATCAGATATACAAAAGGTATACAGAACAATCCACAAACACCCAGCTTAAGGTATAAAAGATTTCAGATACAGCTGGAGCCCTTCCTCCATGTACCCCTTCTCACTCTTATTCTCTCTACTCCTGAGACAACCACAGATTTGATGTTATAACTTCCATGTATATTTTAATATTTTCAGTACATAATGTCACATCCTATATAATAAAAGGCCAGGGACCATAAGCGTAACGACTGGAATGACCGCTTGACCAGTCGCCATGAGGTGCATTGACCACCTCTTGGTCCCGCCCCCCCTCCTGGTCCATGAGCAGTGGCAGGCGGGGCACACAATTTCGTGCGCTGGGCCTCTAGTATGTACCTATTATAAATCCTATAAGTTATATCCTAGCATAAATCATTAGGGATATATAGGATGTCCCAAAAAATGTATACGTGCACTTTGAATAATTATAAAGGCAGTGTTTATTAAAACACATTTCATTTTCAAAATTGAGCTATCTGCTGTTCAAGTATGTATACATTTTTGGAACACCCTGTATATTTAAACTAAATGAGTTATACATTTTTGCATATTTTAACATTTTAGAAATTATGGTACACTCTATGTATCCTTCTGCAACTTGATTTTTCCTTCCAACATTATGTTCTAAAAATTAGTCTATGTTGATAATGTGGCTCTGGGTCCCCCATCTTACCTACTGTATAGTATTCCATCTTATAAAGAGACACACCTTTTCTACCAGCCCAACTCAGGACCCGCCCATGCACTCACTCCCCTATCCTGCCTCACATGGGATATTAGATTCTGAATTCACAGCCAGAGCAACACCCTTTCTAAGGGCGAAATCCACCAGGTCCGTCATCTAAGTGCTCCTTCCTGGGCCTCAGAAGCTTTGTTAGAAATGGCAGGCTGCCTGGTGAGTATGGATTCAGAACATTGACCTTGAGAGAGAGTTGGTCCTTGCCATGGATAAGGACTGAAGAACTGCCTCCACCCCTGGTGGCAGGATGAATCATGTACCTGGAATTCCCTACCTCCTTCCTCTGGATGGAGGCCAAGTCATGCAATCAGCATGTAATTAGTTCACTCTTTAAAAGGGAAAAGGCATCCTTAGGATTAAAAATAACAGAATCATACAATGCAAGAGCTGGGAGGGTAACCTGTCCGTGCCTCCTTCCCCAACATTTCAGTATAGGACAAGACATATTTGGGCATAAGCCAAACCAACCATCTGAGGAAATTTTAAGGCAGCAATTGTTTGAGGTCTTTCTAGAAGGGCAGAGGGGTGAAACTTGACAAGAAAGAGCAGCAGGGTGCTGGGATGGCTGAGAATCACCCTTGGTGATGAATCAGTAGCATTTAGAGCCACCTCTCTCTCAGCTCAGCTCAATAGGTCAGAGAGCCTCCTGGCAAAGGCTCTGTCCCGGGGTTCCTGGCACTCCTTTCCTGGCTTGGGCCAAGCATTCCTTGAGAATTGTCTGGCCAGCCGAATGCTGGCGCCTGCCACACTGTTCTTAGCAGGCAGGACCTGTGAAGCAGGAAAAGGGCTTCTTCAAGTTCTCACCCACGGCTTAGACTTCGGGGAGGCTGCCATTTCACCCAGCTGGCTGCTTTCCCATCACCCCTGTATCCTACAGAAAGGGCCTCAAAAGCATGGCTGAAAGGTTAGAGCTGACACGAACGCTAGAGACGTTGAGCTCAACACCTGATTTACCAAGTTAGGTGTCAAATGCCCAGGATATGCCAGACTCTGTTCTGGGAATACAGTGATGACTGAAATCAGGCAGAGCCTCTGGCTTCTTGACGATCACATTATAGTGGGTGAGTGGGTGGGGTGGCCAGTATTTATCAAGTAATCATACAAGTGTAAAATACACCATGCTATGTATGAGCCAGACTTAGGGAGGTCAGCGAGGACTTCCTTAAAGAGGTGATGCTTGGGCTGAGATGTAAACATGAGCAGATGTTAACAAGGCAAAGAGGGAGAGAGAGCTTTGCCGGGCGAGGGAACAGCAGGGGAATAAGGTGGTGCGTAGCAAATAGAGAAGGCCGTGTGACTGTTTACAGCAAATGAAGAGCAGAGATGGGGATGAAGCAGGAGTGCAGGGGCCAGACCACATGGAGCCCTGAAACCTATGTTAAATATTTTGGTCTTTATCCCAAAAGCCATGGGAAGCCATTGAGGGGCTTCAGCTGGGGCATGGACATGATTGAAATTGAATTTTCAAAATGATCCTTTTGACTGTTGTATGGAGGACCAACTGGAGAGGGACTAATTGGGAGATTACTGTAGGTAAGAGATATTGATGGCTTGGGCTAGGGCCGTGGGTGGCAAACCATGGCTCAAGAGCCACATGAGGCTCTTTGGCCCCTTGAGTGTGGCTCTTCCACAAAATACCACGTGCGGGTGCGCACGTACAGTGTGATTGAAACTTCGTGGCCCATGCGCAGAAGTTGGTATTTTGTGGAAGAGCCGGTATTTTGTGGAAGAGCCACACTCAAGGGGGCAAAGAGCCGCATGTGGCTCGCGAGCCGCGGTTTGCCGAGCTGCAGTTTGCCAACCACTGGGCTAGGGTGGTGCTGGTGGTTAAGAGAAGAGGACGGATTTGAGAGATGTTTCGGAGGTTAAATCAATATGACTTGGCCATAGTTTGAACACAGGGGTGTGGGTTAGCTACTTGTATAATAGGAAAAGCAAGTCTCTCCTCCACCGTCATCTCCTTCAATCCTTCTCAGATAGCTCTTTGCATAGGTGATTCTGTTAGTGGCGATTTAAATGTTTCAGGATGAGGACATGAAGGCCACTCCTCCAATTTATCTTTCTGCTCCTCTTTAGGAGCGGAGGGTGCAAAGGGAGGAGGTCTTTCTTCTCTGAAAGGCTCTAGCAAATGCAATACCGTTTTCCACAAAGAGAAACAATTTGGAGGCAAACTTTTCCCCTGCTGCTGAGCTTCTTTCAAGTTCTCACCTACTCTTTCCCAACATTCAACATCCAATGTACCCTCGTCAGAAAACCATGGATTATATTCAATAATAATCTGTAGAAACTGTAAAAGAAGATCTTCTGACACTGCAATTTCCTTATCCTTAAGCATGCAAGCCACAAGGCTACAAGAAAGTCTCTCCTCTCTCACCGAATTCTGCCCCATTATGGTCTGGCTGAAACAAAAGAAATTACTCGAGCACTTACGGATCTGAGGGCTTCCGCAGCTGACACGAGTTTTGCATGTAGTTAATCTTCCACTACTGATCTGGTGATTTCTTTTTCCGCTCCGGCGACTTCTTTTTCTCCAAGTTCCAGTTCAAGGCGCCAAATGTGAAGCCATGGCCCGCATGGCCTCGGGCTCAAAGACTTGGAGAAAGGGCTGACATGCAAATTAATTACACAAGACAAGAAACATAAATTTGGAAATTATGGGGGGAGCCAATTGTGAGCTTGGTACAAGGGACCAAGTTCCACTGAGTCTCGTTCCCATCTGCTTTTTATTTACTAGAAGACACAATTGCCTATTAGGAATGCAAACAGACATATCAAAGGTGATGTTTAGTATTAGGTTGGGGGAGTTTGCTTTAGGCCAC
Organism: Myotis brandtii; assembly: GCF_000412655.1. Classification (NCBI taxonomy): domain Eukaryota; kingdom Metazoa; phylum Chordata; class Mammalia; order Chiroptera; family Vespertilionidae; genus Myotis; species Myotis brandtii. Next base: position 1,922,151 of record NW_005370552.1, on the reverse strand, counting down.
TGAGTCAGCAGTAGGTAATAAAATGTAGATATTCAGCCCTGTGAATATCAAAAGCCCCATTCAGCCTTCTGACTGGACTTCTCACATTTATATTAATTACTGTTGATCTTGGCTCCTGGCACAGGGGTGACAGGGAGGAGAGTTCACAGGTTTCTTCAATGGGCAGTGCTATTAAGTGAGATAGAAACCATTGAAAGAGGACCAGGTTTGTAACAGAGGATTGAGTGTTGAGTTTCAGATACTTTTATGCTATCTAAGAGGAGATATCTAGCCCTAGCTGGTTTGGCTCAGTGGATAGAGTGTCGGCCTGAGGATTGAAGGGTCCCAGGTTTGATTCCAGTCAAGGGCACATACCTCGTTGCAGGCTCCTCCCCTGCCCAGACCCTGGTCGGGAGTGCAGGAGGAGGCAACCAATTGATGTGTTTCTCTCATATCAATATTTCTCTCTGTCTTTCCCTCTCTCTTCCACTCTCTCTAGAAATCAATGGAAAAAAATCCTCAGGTGAGGATCTATAATAATAAAAGCATAATATGCTAATTAGACCAGACATCCTTCCGGACGTCCTTCCTGATGACCTTCCGGACCAAGCTGGGGCTTCGAGGGAAGCCCGGGTCCCGGGTGCTAGGAGGGAAGCTGGTGCCAGCAGCTGGGGGAAGGAAGGCCTACGCTTGCATGAATTTCGGGCATCGGGCTTCTAGTAAATAAATAAATAAATAAATAAATAAATAGGAGGAGATACCTAGCAGACCACTATCTATGGATTTGGGATTGAGAGCAGAGGTCTGAGCTGGAGATCTATGTATCCTTGCATCATCTTCAAAAAGGTAGTGATTCCATCAGAGTTCCAAAAGAAAACAGATGGTACAATCAAATTAGTATAATTCATTGAGGATTAATAAAAGGGCTATGGTAGGTTTCTGCTAAATAACAAACAGTACCATTCCCTCAGTGGCTTAATAGAGCAAACATTTTCTTTCTAGCTCACAGTTCTGTGCGTTGGTTGCAGTTCAGATGACTTAGACTGGGCTCAGCTAGGCCAGGCTGACTCCATACTTCAAGTCCCATTCATGTCTATTCCACAAACTGGACCCCGCAGGGAATGGTCCAATAGCAAACACTCAGAGTTGGCCTCTGCTGTTGGCCGGTCAGGCACCCAGCAGTGGGCTTGGTGAGGGAAGCCTGTGTTGTGGATGCTTTGACACTGAGTTCACAAGATCACTGAGGAAGCACAGGGGAGCTGGAGGAAGAGGCTGATTGACATCCAGGGATGGGTAGCTCAGTCCACCTAATAAATTGAGAGCCTCCTCTTTCGTAGATGCCTCCTGGTGGACATTACCTGGATATTAATACTTTCATATTTTGGGTTTAGTCTCAGAGGTCCACCCACATATGTTTTCCAATCTTGTTCTTTCCAAGTCCCTGACCAAGTGAATAATCCATTAGTCATTGCCTACAAGGCAGTGTGGATCCAGCAGTCTGGCCATCTCAGTCCCAACAAAGTAAACAACCAAATCTTCTGCTTCCTTGGAGAATTCTTCTTCATCATTTTCAGGGGCAGTGCTAAATGGGCTGGTGCCAGCACACCACGCAGAGCCCTTGGGGAAGCAGGCTTTTCCCTCCTCTGAAAACTGATCATAGGGGATGGAGGGCATGAGGCCATAGGCATAACTGAATGAGAGGCAGAGGAGCAGGAAAAAGGAGGGACCATGGGAATCTGAGCCACCTGCTTGTGCAGTTTTCTCTTGTTCTTCTGACAGGCTTGGGCCTGGTTTCATATATTCCACTTCTGATTTATAATGAAAAATTGCTATGCACGTCCAGGTTTAGGTTTGGGAGAGTAGATAACATGCAGCTCATGCTAATGGCCAATTGTGGTGAGCTTAACGTATGCTCCTGTGCTTCTCACCCTCCTCCCATTTTTCATACTTCATTCATTTAATCCTCATCTTGTAAGTGATAGATGGGCAGTGTCATGATCTCCATTTTACAGGTGTAAAAAGACAATTTCAGAGAAGCTGAGATAACTTGCCCAAGTCACAGACCTCATAAGCGCAGAGGCAAGACTCAAATACAGAGGTTTCTGACTCCCGACTTCATCCGATAATAGATGACCGATAGATACATAGGCAGATTGCACTGAAGAGGGAAAAGGCCCCTATTCTTACCTTGAAGGATGTTAGCTACAATCACAGACTTACTGAGAAGAGGCCTTAGGGAGTGGTCCAGTTGGTGGCAAACTGAAACCAGGAATTCTCACATGGTTGTCCTGGCTCCCAGGGCACAGAGCCACCATGGAGAAACCCAGGGGTCAGCCTGGCCACAGATCCCCTTTCAGCCCCCACTCTCAGAGGAATTTCTTGAGGCAACGAACAGGACATGTTTCCCAAGTCCTTTGAATGAGAATTTTAAAGTCCTCACCCGAGGGTATGTTTTCATTTATTTTAAAGAGAGAGGAAGAGGAAGAGGAGAGAGAGAGAGAGAGAGAGAGAGAGAGAGATGAGCGAGAAACATTAATCGGGTGCCTCCCATATATGCCCCAACTGGAGATTGAACCCACAACCTAGGGAATTGCATCTTTTTGGTGTATGGGATGATGTTCCAACCAACTGAGCCACCCAACTGGGTCCCTGGAGCAATTTTTAAAATTCAGAGTTGCATGTTGAATGATAACATGTTGAAACAATAATATTTTAGATGTACAGTACTGGGTTAAATAAAATATATTATTAAAATTTATTTTACCTCTTTCTTTTTATTTTTAAAAGCGTGACTTCCAGAAAATCGAATATTGCCTATGTGGCTCGCATTATGTTTTACGGCCAGAGCTGGTCTAAAGAGTATGCCAGCCCTGAGGTCACTTCTGAAGGGACTGAAAGTAGGGAGAGGACATTGGGCACGCGCTTTGTGGGGCTGCTTTCTCCTCTCCATCCTTCCCCACCCCCTTCAATTTCCTCAGAGCAAAAAGGGCAATTTCTTTTGGGGTGTTTCATAGAACCCAAGAATAAGACAAAGTGGGAGAGGGGTTAGGGCTGGAATGCATTCTGTCCCTTGTTTCTACGTCTTTCTTTTTCTTTGCCTCTGCTCCATGTTCATTCTCATGGCCAACTCATGTCTGTTTCTAGTCCACATGGCAGGAAATGGCCTCCGCCGAGGGTCCCACGCTTAGATTTCTTTAGCAGATAAAGGCGCCCAAGTGAGTGTCCATATTAAGAGTTACAATTGCCCTAACCGGTTTGGCTCAGTGGATAGAGCATCGGTCTGCGGACTGAAGGGTCCCAGGTTCGATTCCGGTCAAGGGCATGTACCTTGGTTGCGGGCACATCCCCAGTAGGGAGTGTGCAGGAGGCAGCTCGTAGATGTTTCTCTCTCATCGATGTTTCTAACTCTCTATCCCTTTCCCTTCCTCTCTGTGAAAATCAATAAAATATATTTAAAAAATAAAAAAAATAAAAGTGTACCTTTAAAAAAAAGAGAGAGTTGCAATTCCCAGAGAAGGATTGTGATCGGCTCAGCTTGCATCTAGTCCCTTTCCTGGACTAGTCACTGTGCCCAGGGCACTATGGGCACACTGTACTGAGTCAGCAGTTCTGAGGGTAAGAACCTCATTAGCAGCGCAGGAGGGCAGGGGTGATTCCCAGAAAAGCAGAGAGGTGAGGGGAACAGGAAGACATAAGCAGACAAGCGCATGAACTAACTGGCATTCGCTCAGCAGCACTTCTGAAACTGGGCTGTGGAACACCGATGCCCACACATATGCTGGCCATGCCAGCCAGCACAGGTGGCACACTCTTGGCTGTTACAGAATGAGCTGTGCCATTCCTCCTCCCCTTCCCAAATTCATGTGTTGAAGCCCTAACCCAGCGGTTCTCAACCTGTGGGTCGCGACCCCTTTGGCGGTCGAACGACCCTTTCACAGGGGTCGCCTAAGACCATACTGCATATCAGATATTTACATGACGATTCATCACAGTAGCAACATTACCGTTATGAAGTAGCAACGAAAATAATTTTATGGTTGGGTCACAACGTGAGGAGCTGTATTTAAAGGGCCAGAAGGTTGAGAACCACTCCCCTAACCCATCAAGTGACTGTGATTGAAGACAGGGCCTTTAGGAAGGTACTTAAGGTTCAATGAGGTCAGAGGGTAGGACCTATCCAATAGGACTGGTGTTCTTACAAGAAGAGGAAGAGACATCAGAGAGCATCCTCTGTTTCTGCACATGCGCAGGCCAAAGGCCGTGTGAAAACACAGCAAGAAAGAGGCCTTCTCCAGCAAGGCTCACTAGAAGTCAACACTGATGGCGCCTTGATCTTGGACTTCCAACCTCCAAAATGGTGAGAAAATGGATTCCCGTTGCCTAAGCCACCTAGTCTGCGGGATTTTGTTACGGCAGCCTGAGCACACTCATACAGTGTTCTTATTAAATTCTAATGGACTGCCTGGCTGCCATTAAGCTCCAGTGTGATTTCTCTGAAATTAGCAAGAGGCTTTTGTGAAGTGCACTTTTAGAAAAGAACACAGGGTATAAGATCTTTGCGATCTAGGGGTAGGCAAAGAGTCCTTAGGTTTGACACCAAAAGCATGATCAATATAAGCCAATACTGGACCTCATCCAAATGAAAAACTTTTGTTCTTTGAAAGTCTCCATGAAGAGGATGAAAAGACAAGCTATAGCCAAGGAGGACATATTTGCAAACCACACAGCTGACAAAGTACTACCCTCTGGAATATTTTGTAAGTCTCAAAACCCAACAGTAAAAAACAAACAATCCAATTAGAAAATGGACAAAAGACATGAAGAGACACTTCACTGAAGAGAATATACAGATGGCAAGTGGGCACATGCAAAGAGGCTGAACATTATTAGCCATTAGGGAAATTCAAATTAAGGCCACAATGACATATCACCACACACACACACACACATCTGAATGGCTACAAATCAAAAAGAATGACAATATCAAATGCTGAAGAAGACACATAGAAACTGGGCCACTCATATATTGCTGGTGGGACTGGAGAATGGTACAGGCACTCTGGGAAGTTTGTTACTTTCTTTTAAAATTAAACATGTGACTACCATGACACTCAGCGATTGCACTCCTGGGCATTCATCCCAGAGAAATGAAAACGTATGTCCACATGAAAGTCTGTACATGAATGTTCAAAGCAGCTTTATTTGTAATAGCCTAAAATGAGAATCAGTAGAGCTGTTCTTCAACAGATGAATGGGTAAATACTATGGAATTCCATAACATGTAGTATGCCCACACCATGGAATACTACTTAGCAATAAATAGAAATGAATTATTGATACACAAAACAACCTGAATGAACCTCTAGAAAATTATGCTGAGTGAAAAAAGCCAATCCCAAAAGGTTACATACTGTGTGATTCCATTTATATAACATTTTTGAAATGAGAAAGTTTTAGAAATGTAGAACAAATGAATGGTTGCAGGGTTCAGGGACAGAGGTGGGAGGGAGATGAGTGTGTATAAAAGGGCAACAGGAAGTCCCTGTGGTGATGGGACTATTCAGTATCTTGGCTGTGGTGGTAGATAGATGAGTCTATACAGGTGATAATGTTGTATAGGACTTCTCACACACACACACACACACACACACACACACACACACACACACACAAGTACAAGTGAAACCAGGGGAATCTGAGTAATATCAGTGGACTGTATCAATATCAATATCTTAGTTGTGATATTATAATACAGTTCTCTAAAATATTACCATTGGTGGAAACTGGGAAAAGTATACGCACAATTTCTATCACTGCATGTGCATCTACAATTATCTCAATGAAAATTTCAAGTACAAACATGTATTACTTAACTGTAAAACAAAGCAAAGGTTTGAAAGCTACCACGTGCTCTGTAAGGAACTCCAAGTTCCATTTTCCACACAGAATTCTGGTTTCCTCCTCTGAGCTTCCACTGCAGTGCTAATCATGACTGTTCTAGAATTGTCTGTAGACTGTCTCCCTGACAAACCGAGCTCCTCAAAGTAGGGGCCGCGGTTTCTCCTCTGTAACCTTAGTGCTGGCTCCATGTCAGCCGCAATATGCTTTGGTTGAATTCAATTATTCAGCTCCATATACGCCGCGGGGTTTTGCATCTGATAAATCTCCAGTGACTGCTGTGGACTGGAACTGGGTTATCGGGTAGCGCGTGGAATGTCTTTGTGGCTTATTCGCAGCTGAGATGGGGAGGACTCCTACTCCCAGCAGCCTCCCCAGGACGAAGGGCATGACAAAAAGGGCTTTTCTGGGGAGCATGTACTAGCTGACCATCCATTTCATAAGAGCTTTGGGGGCAGGGGAGAAGTAGGTAGGACATTTGATTTCAGAAAAGTTAAGACCTAAGGCCATTGTGTCCCCTTGACTCAAAATATAAAAGTGGCCTTACGGTCTGCAAACCTGCCTTTTTGTCCTGGGAGGCGCTGATTGGATACTGTATTGGGAGAAATAAACAGAAAGAAAAGAAGGGAGAGGGAGAAGGAGAGGGAGAGGGCGAGAGGGAGGGGAAGAGGGAGGGGA
>NW_005370552.1:1905262-1915513 GCF_000412655.1 Myotis brandtii | reverse complement strand
AGGTAACTATTGGAGAAAGGAGCATGCCTGAAGTGAGTGAGTTACAGCATATGAACATCAAAAACCCGGAGTGTTTTCTTAGCTAATATTACCCACTAAAACCAAAGGGTGGAAGATTATGCGTTCCTGCTGGCTGATGCTGCTGACAGCATGCTGTTTGGACAGAATCCCAGAAACTGCTGGCAGAAGCATCATTTCTCTTTAACTCTTGAACTGCTAGTGCATTCATTCTCCTCGTCTCTCCGAATTCTGGCCGCCACCGTAAGGACTCTGTTCGAGTCTTCCGGATAGTTCTTGCTAGTTATATGACTAAAATAAAATCACTTCCTTCTATGGCATGATTTGGTGGTTGCTCCCCCAAAACAGTTTCTGGCCCCTTCAAAAAAATTCCCCTCCTTGGCCAGGAACAGATGCTTGGGATTCCTCTTTGACAAAAGGAATTCTCCTTTCCAGCCTTCACTTTCAAATGCAAATCATCTCAGAGTGGGGCTACAATTTGCCGCAATATAAATCAGTTTGTCAGAGATTAGCTATGAATTCTTGCTCACACAAATGCGATACAAATTGAAAACAGTATGAATAAAAGAGTGGATGAGGGACCATGGCCTCTAGATCCTGACAGAATCGTTTTCTTTGGACACTCATTTTCTGGCATTTGTGGGGCAAGAGTGAAGTGCAATCACTTTAAACTAAAGTTCAATTCAGCATCAACTGTGTTTCAGATACGGAAGTAGGTACTAGAGATACCCTTGCGGACCTCAGGAGGACGTGCAGGGAATAAAATATGTAAAGGGCAATTATAATATCAACACTAAGCACTGAAAAATAGCAGAATATGCCATTGTGGCATAAAAATAACGTAAATGAAAGGCAATTGAGAAGAAGCAAATACAAGAAGAGCTCTCTGCCCTCCCCTGTTTGCCTAAGAGCAGGACATATATTTGTACCTGAGTGTCCCCACCCCCTTAATCACTGGAGACAACTCCAGATCCTTATCAGCCCAGACATATCACCAAGGAATCTACACAGCAAACTATACTAACTAGATCTTCTCTTCCAGTATAGGTTGCCGCCATATATTTGCCTTCCCACAATTTGCCACCCTAGAAACTCAGAGTCCTTTGCCTTTGTTTTGTTACTTCTCTGGAAATGTACTGTTCTTTGTTAAGATGCTGGACAAGCCCAAGTTCTCACCACCCTTTGGAGTTACTCATCTCTGAGTGCTCCCATGTGGACAGGTAATACACACGCTAATCAATGCCTGCTTGCTTTCCCTTCTTCATCTGTCTTTAGTTAGTCTAATTTACAGGGTCCAGCCAATGAACCTAAGAAGGGTAGAGGGTAAGAAGATAGGTGGGAAAAGGTGAACCTTGACCTTTAGTTGATACCATCCACAAAAATTAACTTGAAAGAGCTCAAAGCCTTTAACATTAAAGCTGAAACGTCAGGAAAAAGAATTCGAGAAAATCTTCTCAGTTTTAAGATCAACAAATATTTCTCAGCAAACACAAGACACCAGCCACAATGGAAAATCGTTGAAAAAAAATGGACGTAATAAAAATTAAAACATCTGCTTTTCAAAAGGTAGTATTAAGAAAATAAAAATTAAAAGCCACAGACCAAGAGAAAATATTCATAATATATCTGGGTAACAAAGGACTTGCATGCTGGATATACAGCCGACCTTTAAACAACATGGAGGTTAGGGGTGCAACTGCCTGCACAGTTGAAAATCCAAGTATAATTTTTAGTCAAAATACTGTTTTTGAAAGCTACTTAGGTATGTTCTTTTCCAGCAGTAGGATCCTTGATTCTGGAAGCTTCTTCAAGCAACCTGTGTCCCTCCTCACAGTCTTGGTACCCATTTAATCCACATGCAAATGACCATAGCATACTGGGTTTTAACATCATGACCCCTTTTCTTCTAGAGTGCAAGCATTTTTAAGGTCCTACTTTTATTTATTTACTTACATTTATAAAATTTATTTCAAGTCATAGAACTAAATTTGCCTCAGTAAATCATATTGGCTTGGTCTTATTTCATATTCCCAGAATTCAACTCTAATGTCTACCAGAGGTGACATTTATAATAGCCATTTGTTCAATAATCCTAAACCAGGTTCATTTTTTTAAATGACAAATGTTTATAAAAGACTGACTGGCGCAGCTCAGCGGTTGAGTGTCGACCTAAGAACCCGGAGGTCATGGTTCAATTCTAGTTCGATTCCTGGTCAGGGCACATGCCCAGGTTGTGGACTCTATCCCCAGTGAGGGGCATGCAGGAGGCAGCTTATCAATGATTCTCTCTTGTCATTAATGTTTCTCTCTCTCTCCCCCTCTCCCTTCTTCTCTGAAATCAATAATATATATATATTTAGATGATAACTAATCTAAATGGTATTTTATAATATGTAGTCTTTGTTGGGAGAAAGTTCCCATAGGTTGCTCATGTTTCTGTGTATTTCACAAGTGAGCCACTGACTGTACTTTGTTCTGGACTATCTTTATAAGAGGGTTTATAGAATACATCCTTGAAGGGACACTGTCTCCTTCCAAAGAAAAGGGCAGGCATGCTCACTGTCCAGTATAATACAGATAATGTTTATATCTGAAGCAAAGGGCAGGCACACTCGCTCTGCAGTAATTTTAAGTCTGGCTTCTGCCCATTATGAAGATCCAGATTCTCTGAGCTCAGTTTCTCTCCTGAAACACAACCCGCTGCATGCGCAGGTGTCGCCTGGACCTCTTTACATCGCACTGCGAGAATCTGAGAATCAGGCACATGGATTTTCTGGAAAGACAACAAAGCCCAGATCGATTCAGACGGTTTATTCCTTACATAGATAGTTTGAAAAGAAAGACCACCATGGTCTCAGCTCCCGGAGTCCCTTGTCCTGTAGGACATTAAAACAAAAGAAGCCAAAAGACAGGCATCATGAGTCATGGAGCCATTTCTGCACTGCAGCCAAGTAGTTTTATAGCCTGCAGCTCTGCCCTAAGGGGGAGGAGGCAAGGTGGAATGTACCATACTTCACTGGAGCCAGGGAGGTGATAAGAAACTGTCTCGCTGGTAGCCTCCCTCAAGATAGAGAGGCAGATGAGAACTGGCCCTGGGGCAGCTCCTCCTAAGACTGCCTATCCTCCCATGTTCTGGAGGATCACAGGGCCTTCCACCAAGGCAGCTCCCCCTGCAGCTGAATGAGCCTCTGGGACAACATCAAGCATAACAACATCTTTATCATAGGGGTGCCAGAGGAGAAGAGAGAGAGCAAAGAATTAAAAACTTATTTGAAGGAATAAGGACAGAAAACTCCCCTAACTTGGCAAAGGGAATAGACATACAAGCCCAGGAAGCACAGAGTCTCAAACAAGGTGAACCCAAAGAGGCCCACACCAAGACACATCATAATGAAAATGCCAAGGTAAAGACAAAGAGAGAATCTTAAAGGCAGCAAGAGAAAAGCAGTTAGTTACTTGAAAGGTTGTTCTCATTTGACTGTCAGCTGATTTCTCAACAGAAACTTTGCAGGCCAGAAGGAATTGGCACAACATATTCAGAGATGGAAAGCAAGAACCTACAACCAAGATTACTCTACCCAGCAAGGCTATCATTTAGAATTGAAGGACAGATAGTTTCCCAGACAAGAAAAAGCTAAAGGAGTTCATCACCACTGTGAGAGTGAACCAGTTATCTTTTCTGTCAAAGAAAGGAGCTCGCTGCCATCTTAGGTCCTGCGATATTGATATGACCTTCAGACTCTCAGGGGGCCGCCATCTTGGGCTCCGCCTTACCCCTCCCCTTCCTCTGAACTAGCCACTCGTACAATAATGGGAACCTGAGCTCTGAGCCCTGACCAATCAAGTCAGAGTCAGAGTGAGGGGCAGGGCAGACCACATCAGGGAATAAAACCCGAATGGACTTCCCATTCGATGTGCTTTGCCCATGACTTTCAGCTGGCATGCACCCTTCTGCAGAAGTAAATCTGCGTTGCCAATCCAGTTTCAAGTGTTTGTCTCATTCCTGCGACACGGTTGACAGGCATTTCTAACACCACCTCCTAGTACAGTGATGGCGAACCTATGACACGCGTGTCAGAGGTGACACGTGAACTCATTTTTTTGGTTGATTTTTCTTTGTTAAATGGCATTTAAATATATAAAATAAATATCAAAAATATAAGTCTTTGTTTTACTATGGTTGCAAAGATCAAAAAATTTCTATATGTGACACGGCACCAGAGTTAAGTTAGGGTTTTTCAAAATGCTGACACGCCGAGCTCAAAAGGTTCGCCATCACTGTCCTAGTACCATCATATTGGGGCTTAAGTTTCAATATATGAATGGGGGGGGGGGAACCACACACAAATATTCAGTATATAGCAGAAGTGTAAACAGTTTCTTAACCCACCTCCCTGCCTCTTCTCTGGTGGTCCACCAGAAGCTAAAGAATGCCAGGAAGAGAAAGGGAAATCACAGCCCTGACTAAGGACTTAAAGGCACCGGAGTTGGTAACTAATGTAATATCTCAATACAATGGCCCTGGATGGCTAATAAAAAAGACTAACAGGAGCTAAAGGCTTATAGCAAATTTTTAAAAAATATTTATTGCTGAAAGTATTACATATGTCCCCTTTTTTCCCTATTGTGTCCATGGGTTATGCATATATGCATACACATTCTTTGGTTGATCTCTTCCCACCCACCCACGCCTTCCCTTTGAGATTCATCAGTGTGTTCTATGCTTCCAAGTCTCTGGATCTACAGTGGGGCCTTGACTTAAGAGTTTAATTCGTTCCGAGACCGAGCTCGTTAAGGAGCCCGTTAACTCAAATTACTCTATCAACTCAATGCAAAAAATCGGCTGAGAGACAGCTGGTATCTCAAAAAACTCGTTAGTCGGGACACTCGTAAGTCAAGGCCCCACTGTATTTTGTTCATCAGTTTATTTTGTTCATTAGATTCCACATATGAGTGAGATCATGTGATACTTGTCTTTCTCTGACCGGCTTATTCACTTAGCATAATACTCTATAGGTCCCTCCACGCTTTGCAAATGGTAAGAGTTCTTCCATTTTTACACTCTCCCTGGCCCCTATCTTTGTTGGATTGGGATCTACATCTGAACTATGTGATTTCCATGCATCTTAAAGTTTAAGAGTCTCTGCAATGGACAAAGACTAATTTTCTGCCCTGGCTAGTTTGGCTCAATGGATAGAGCGTCAGCCTGCAGACTGAAGGATCCCAGGTTCTATTCCAGTCCAGGGCATGTACCTCAGTTGCATGCTCCTTGCCCTGGTAGGAGTGCATGCAGGAGGCAACCAATCAATGTGTCTCTCTCACATCGGTGTTTCTCTCTCTCTCTCTCTCTGTGTGTCTCTTCCTCTCTCTTCCACTCTGTCTAAAAATCAATGGAAAAATATCTTTAGGTGAGGATTTAAAAAAACACACAAAAAACTGAATATTGACCCATGGAAGCCATGTGACTCTCCAGCCTGATGTCCCTATTTGGGGATAGGTCAACTCAAACTCCATGACTCCAGCCCTGGCTGGTGTGGCTCAGTTGGTTGAGTGTTGTCCCCATGCACTGAAAGGTCACCAGTTCAATTCCTGGTCAGGGCACATGCCCAGGTTGCAGTCAAGGTGCATGCAGGAGGCAGTCAACAGATGTTTCTCACATCAATGTTTCTCTCTCTCTCTCTCTCTCACTCAAATCAATAAAAACATATTTAAAAAACAAACAAACACGAAAATTCTATGACTCCATGACCCCCAGTGAGATGAGCCCAATAAGCTTCGCTTGTCAAAAGGAAATGGTATATTAAGAAAGCAGCTAGCCTGGCCCAAGCAGTACCTCAATTTTATGTGGAAAAGTGACAGCTATCCATCCCTTTGAGGGAATAATTTATCCCCCACTCTGTTGCCTGAAGCAAAGCCACTGGCTCAAGGGGACTCTTGATTCACAGAAGTTCCCCTAATGGCTGGGCCTGGTTCACTGATGGTTCTAACTGAAATCCAAGGGTGCCCATGGAATGCTGTAGCTATTCAACCTCACCACCAACTCTGCAGAACCAAACATGAACATGACTCCACTCAGTGGGCAGAACTCCAGGCCATTCTCATCTCTCTGACCAATACTCCCGTTGATGGACCTTGTTATTTTTTAAATATATTTTTATTGATTTCAGAGAGGAAGGGAGAGGGAGAGAGAGATAGAACATCAATGATGAGAGAGACTCACTGATTGGCTGCCCCCTGCACGCCCCCACTGGGGATCAAGCCCGCAACCCAGGCATGTGCCCTGACTGGGAATCGAACCCAGGACCTCTTGGTTCATGGGACGATGCTCAACCCACTGAGCCACCACAGCTGGGCTTGTTATTTTTTTTTTTTACTGACTTATTGGCTGTTGTCAACGGCCAAGTTGCTTGTTCTGCCACTTGGAAAACTATAAAGACACCCTCTTGGGGGCCATGTGCTGTGGAAACCAATTACGACTTCTGATCAAACTGTCGGGGTTACTCATGTAAATGCTCATGGAAAGGCCAGTTCTCTGACGAGATCACCTGAAAATAAAGCTGCAAATTGAGCCTGCACTGCCTGGATCATCAACACTGCTGCTTAGACCAGACATGGCAACACATCCACCCTCACATACTGGGCACAAAATAAAGAACTTCATGTTTCTGATGCAGAGGCTGCCGCTGCATGCCAGACTTGGGACTCCTGCCAGACACTGACCCTTTGTCTCCCAATGAGGGAGTTCACATGACAGGGGGCATTGACTCCACCTGTTCCTGGAAGATGGACCACATTGGACCTTTGAGCCCCTTGTAGGCCTATCACGGGGGCCTCACTGCTGTTGACATTTTTTCAAGTTACCGTCCAGCAGTTCCCGTCTGATCAGCTGAGTCCAAACAAATCACTCCGGTCCTTGAAGCTAATCTCTGTCATGTGATCAGCCCGGACCATTTGCAGGCTGACAATAATGTCTCTTTTGTGGCAAAAGCCACATACAATGGGCTGATTGTCAGGGTATTCAATCGTTTTTCCATTCACCTACCATCCACAGGCCTCTAGTATTGTGGGGTTTGACCCTCAAAAATCGACTTTAAAAGATTTCTGACTCTATTTCCCTTACCCCCTCCTGGTCTACACCACTTAATAAGGCAGTTCGGTCACTAAATGCAGTTGTCACCTCAAAAGAATCATCTCTTCTCAGCTACCTCCTGGGGAATGATCAGGACAAAAGAGATGGGGTTACTACAGACCTATTTTAAAAACGCAGGACTCCGTCCTGACCGTTTCTAGGCATGACGCTTCTTTCTTCCCCTAATGGCAACTCCAAGACAATGGCCGGTACACTGGGTGGCGGTTTAGTCCGAAAAGGGCCCAGAGGATTGAAACTTCATTCTGGTTCAGCCATCTGGATTCTCTCGTTGGACTGCCATGGTCTGTAATGGTTCCAAGTTTCTTTTCTTTTTTAAAATCGATATGAGATGACAGATATTAACTAACTTACTATGTTAATCACTTCACAATATATATGTCAAATCATTATGCTATACACCTTAAACTTATACAGTGGGGTAATGTCAACTGTATCTCAATTAAACGGAAATTAAAAGGAATTGATGAAATAGGAAAGGCGGTATCTATTTTAGTTTGTTTCCAGTCAGTTTCACATGCCAGTATCTATAACCAAGTTAATTTTCTAGACATAATTCTCAGGCCTGCTTTATTCTTTACTTCCGTATTGTGTCCATGCCTTTCATCTCTTAATGTCAGCTCACTTGTTGCCATCTGAAACAATAGAGAGATGATTACCATAATCTGAGATATGTCTCCATCTGGATCCATTGTTCATCGTAATGTTTGATAACGAATTGAATAAGAAATGTATCTCTTGGGTCCAGAAGCAGTAGGATTTTCCAACCCTGTAAGGCTCTTGCGGCTTTGAATGTGATTCTATTTCCTTCCACCTCTGCTGGCAAACTGGCTGTTTCTTGCTTGAGCGCATCTTTTTCTTATAATACCTGCTACAGCAGCAAGGAGGAGCCTACACATTAGGTTTCGGGCTTTTGCCCTATGCTGGGGGCTTGGTAGGCAGATGGTCTGCCTTCCAAGTTAACATAGGTAACATTTGTACCAGCTGTTTCGGAGTCCCCAGATTTCGAGCTTGCACTATTTATTTCTTCATCATATGCTGCCTAGGCATTGAGCAAATGTTAAAAAATGTAGGTTTTTGTTATAGCAGTACTCCACTTTCATGGTACCAATTCCTGTATTAGTTAAGGAAGGCCTGGATGCTAAAGTAAAGAGGCATCCTAAAATGTACAGGCTTAAAAAACCACCTTTACTTCTATCATGTCACATTCTGAACTGAGGGTTCTAGGTCTCTACGCAGATCTGCCATCTTTGATAGATTTTCTTTTCTTTTTAGCATGTTTTTATTGCTTTCAGAGAGGAAGGGGGAAAGAGAGAGAGATAGAAACATCAATGATGAGAGAGAAGCATGGATCGGCTGCCTCCTGCACGCCCCACACTGGGGATCGAGCCTGCAACCTGGGCCTGTGCCCTGACTGGGAATCGAACCGTGACTTCCTGATTCATAGGTCTATGCTCAACCACTGAGCCACGCTGGCTGGGCTGGTAGGAGATTTTCAAGGTCACTGTAGTCATATCCATTCTAGCCAGTGGGACAGGAGAGGGAGGGATCATCCAGAGTCAGGAAATGTCTCTTAAGCAATAGATTGTACTCATTATTTTGCTTCAATTCCAATGATTAGAGCTCAGTCATATGGTCACATTTAGTTTCAAGGGAAATTAGCTGGGTATCCATATATTTAGTATTGGCTGATGATTCCAAGTCCCCTTGTTGCCGACTTCAGTGAGGCTGCTGTCCTCTACGTGTGGATGACAAAGGGGAAAGGTGGCTCTGCTGGGAGAATGAAGTCAGTGGTGCCAGGAGGCCGCCCTCCTGCCTCTGCTGTGCCGGATAAGCGCTCAGCCCCCAGCTGCTGAGGGGCCCGCGGGGGCTGGCCGATCAGACACGTGAAGAACAGCGACGACAAGGGGACGCTGACACAGTGAACACTGACGGTCCGTGGGGCGAGCTGAGGGTTCTGGTGTGGGCGAGGCGGCTCTGCGCGAACCTGAAAACCTCCGGAGACCCTGGAGACAGGGCCCTCCCCGGGCCCAGGTGACTCTCTGGTGGGTCGAGGTGTCAGACTGTGCAGCCGTCTCCGGAGTAATGACCTGGAGCAGCTCAGCCTGCCACTGACACTGGTGTCTTCGTTCCCTAGCAACAGATCTAGCAGAGGGGACGTTTACTTTGGCTCTGGCAGCTGGAAATCAGCTCCAGGTTGGCCACATCTTTCCAGAATGCCTCGTATAAAAAGGTACATCTCATATAAAACTTGAACTTTATTCCTTCATCTCCCCTTGCCTGAAACAATAGTGTGATTACGCTGTCATTTGTTTGGGGTATGTTATTTTTTTATTTGGTTTATTAAGAGATATTATCCTGTATACTATTGGCTTGTGAAACTATTATAATTCCCACAGTGAACCTGTGCTAAATAAATTGCTGGCAAATGCCTGGCCGGCGTGGCTCAATGACTGAGCGTCGACCTATGAACCAGGAAGTCACGGTTCAATTCCCAGTCAGGGCACACACCAGGGTTGAGGGCTTGATCCCCAGTGTGGGTCGTGCAGGAGGCAGCCGATCCATGATTCTCTCTCATCATTGATGCTTCTATCTCTCTCTCCCTCTCCCTTCCTCTCTGAAATCAATAAAAATATTTTTAAAAATAAAATAAATTGCTGGCAAAGATAGACTCAGTCTCTCAGTATAACTTTTGGTACCTCCCAAAACAAAACACTATATCTCAGTTACAATAATGGAGAGAATAGATTTTGGTGAAAAGCTAGCAATTTCCATCACAGAATATAATTTCCAACATATCTAAATTGACATTTTAAAATAAAATTTACATCACTTTTTCGAATGCGTCCAATGGACTCTAGTGTTTTAATATCCACCATTGTCCTTTTTAAAACAAATTTGAACAGGTTTTTTAACAGGTGGATATAGTGCATTGTTTCTGACTCCTAGATGCCACAACTCCATTTTTCTCTCCCTGCAAAATGTTATACTAATGGAATCTATTTTAGGTTTAAAAAATCTTTTATTAATCATCCTACCACACTTTGCAGAAACAAAAATGTGTGTGTGTGTGTGTGTGTGTATAT
>NW_005370552.1:1904752-1905058 GCF_000412655.1 Myotis brandtii | reverse complement strand
TATAAAGCTGGAAAAATTATATACATACATATACACACCAATATACAAATATTTAAATGTTTCTGTGACCAAGAGGCTCTAGGTAAGTGTTCTAGATGAAATTATCCTTATAGTAAATAGTACCAAGTGATCAAAACAACATAATTTATTATAGATTTTAAAATTAATTATTGCGGAGAAACCAAGATGGCGGCATAGGTAAACACCGGAGACTGCTGCCACAAACAACCACTTCAAAAATACAACTAAAAGACAGAACGGACATCACCCAGAACCACAGGAAGGCTGGCTGAGGAGAGACTCTTC
>NW_005370552.1:1873739-1903303 GCF_000412655.1 Myotis brandtii | reverse complement strand
GAGGGGAGTGATGGGGGGGGAAAAAAGAGGAACAAATGTAACCTGAACAATAAAGATTTAATAAAAAAAAATTAATTATTAAACCTTTATTTAATATACATCACTTATTAAGTTGGATGGGCTTTTTCTTAAGTCTATGTATCCATGGTTGACTAGTACTTATGCAAAAATGAGAGTTCAACAGCAATTATATTCCTATTTTTAATTTTTATAGATGTAGACATTGAGAAAATGTATTAATAGGTAAAGTAATAATGGAAGAGTTTTATTATAGAAACATTAGTTAATTCTTTGAACTCCTTGTCTTAAGGAGTATAAGGAAGAGGAGACTATGTTCAGGGAACATTCAAGGTAGAAATTTCTCCTATTATGATACTGGGACCCTACAGGCAGGGCCATCATGGTGCCCCACTACAGGGGCACCTAGGCCTCTCCTCGCTAGAGCGAAGAGTTTACAAGGGCAGACTTCATTGGTAATAATAAAAAACAAAAGAAACAAAGACACTTAAAGATGTGAATGCATCTTCTCCTGGGGAAGATGGAGACAGCGTCGCCTTGGGAAAGTTTGGAGAAGGGAGGCTGACAAAGCCAACGCTACATTTTGGTCAGGACTGACCCCGGCAGCTGGGTGTGGTGCCATGATCTATGGACCAGAAGCGCCACGGAGTTAGTGCCCCCAGGAGCAGCCCCAGTCACGGAGGGGGGGGAATTTGATGCTAAATACTGCGTGTGCACATCCACCTGTACCATTCTCCATCACCCTGTGAGACAGGGCGGGTCCCTGGTGTGCCATGAGGGACGCATTCTTTTGCCTCTAACCCAGGGTTCTCCCATCTTCGGCCAGAACCTGTGAATCTGTGGCAGGCTAACTTGTTAGTTGGCAAGTAAGGCCAAACCTCAGACCCTTCACAGTTCTTGACATTTATGTCATGTAATACTATATAAGTACATAATCTCTATGTATATATATATCTTTTCTGGAATTTCTCCAATAAGCATTTATTGTTTTTAATATTTTAAATGAGTGAGTGGCCCTGTACACTTCTTGACAATAACATACCCTTTGGTGGTTTCCTTCCCTTCTTGTCCCAGGACCCCCATCTCCCACTGGTATTTTCTAGATTCACCTCCCAGATAAACAACTGGTAGTCAAATTCTTGACTCCAGGTTTTCTTAGACAACACAGCCTAAGACAGTATGTTCCATACGAGTTTGTTCAATCACCCGCCACACTCCAGTCTGAAAGAGAGATTAACGCCAGTTTCTACTAGATTTAGTGGCCTGGGGGGCAGAGCGGGGAGGTGAAGGGAGGGGAAGGCCGAGGCCTTTTATGTATTTCCTGCCTGCTGGGAAAGGGCTGCTCCTCATAAGCCTCATCACTGCGGCTCTTACCTCCTACCACCTTCGGATACCCTTTTCTTTTCTTTCCATTGATTTAATTCCCAAATAACATATTCATTTAATGACTATGAAGTGGTTTACACCCCACGGATAATGGAGTGCAATGATTGAGGTGGGATGTGGTACATTTTCCTGAACAATGAATTACAGTAATAAACATTCATCAACTACTGAATAGGAAACACCAAAAACTATTTAGTTTAAAAAAGCATTCCAGTAATAAGGGCAAATAAATAAAAGGCAGAGTCCAATTAAAATGCAAAATAGTAACCAGGCAAATAACTATAAAGAAAGGATAAACCAGAGGGGGCCTTAAGGATAGAGAGCATGGAATTTGATTTGAAATGTTTTTCTTTCATATGCATAATAAAACATACTATTCATATTCAAGTATTCTGCAAAATGTAATGAGTAGAGCAAATCAAATTTGAAATAAGGATGCTTCTAAAAGGCAGTTGGACCTTTTTAAAAATACAAATTAAAATTAAAATCAGCTACTCTTGGGGATGACCTTTTAAATTTTAAGGATCTTTTCTCTCCTACCTGGAAAATCCTCTTTTTCTCCCTCAACCTCTGTCTATTCAAAACCTCTACAGCACTCAACACATTTGTAATACCTTAACCAATAAAGAAATTTAAAAAATTAAAAAATTAAAAAAAAAAACAACTTAAGCGCCCCTGTCCTCCAGAGCCACCTCACAGCACTTATTATCTTTACTACTCATTTTGGCACTTAATAATCACAGCTACCATTTAGTGAGCATTTATTACGTGCCAAGTCCTGAACCAAATCTTCTGGGGGCAATTATCTCACTAAATATAACAATTCTTAAGGCAGCTACTATCGTAATCGCTATTTACATGAAAGAAAATGGAGGTACTGAGTAACTTGTTCAAGATCACAAAGTGAGTCGCAGAGTTAGGATTCAACCTGTTTTTTTTGTTTGTTTGTTTTTTTGTTCATTTCGGGACCTACTATAGTCATATACCGCTTACTGACAGGGATACATTCTGAGAAATGTGTTATGTGATGTTGTCATTGTGCAAACATCACAGGGTGTGGATGTACAAACCAAGGCGTATAGCCTACGCCACACTCAGGCTAAGTGGAAATGAATGTGGTGGTGTCCCGTCAGATTCCAAGGTTTGAGAAACTGCAGTGCCTAACAGGTACTGCCATTCCATTAGTAGGAACTGTAGTTTTATAGAAATGAAATAAATACATTGTTTTTTCCCATTAATATGTATTAGTTTTTCAAAAGGCTAATAAACTGTTAGGACACAAATACCTAGTAAGTTGTTTGGATTCAACTACTTAATAGATGGAACTCTTAGGTGTTTATTTTGGCCTATGAGCTCCATGAAAAAATTACTGAGATGTTAAGGGTTCTATGAACTCTGGGAACCAGGGAAATTTGGGAAGTCCAAGCATTTCTTGGCCTCCAGCTAGTGTTGCTAACTGATGCAAGGAAGGGGGGGGGGGCGAGGAGAAGGAGGTTGAATGAGAGTATGTGTGGTCTCCAGCTGACCCTTTTCAGGGAATTCCTGGGCCATCCTTTCTAAGATCCAGTGAGACAGTGGAGATAACTCTGTGAGGTGATAGACATGTTAATTAGCTTGATTGTGGCAATGATTTCAAAATGTATACATATATCAAACTGAGTCATACACCTGCCTTACATATATGAGTTTTATTTGTCAAGTATACCTCAATAAATATGGCAAACAGTTTTCCTGTGTAATATCAACAGAACCCTCCTTTGGAATTAAAAAATTATTTTATTAAAAATTAAATTGCTGGCCCTGGCTGGATAGCTCAGTTGATTAGAGCATCATCCTGATACACCACGATTGTGGGTTCAATCCCCATTCAGGGGACATACAAGAAGCAACCAATGAATGCATTAAAAAGTGGAACAACAAATTGATGTTTCTCTCTCCTCTCTCTCTCTCTCTCTCTCTCTCTCTCTCAAAAATCAATCAATAAATAAAACAAAAATTTTAAAATCAAATTGCTTTTGAAATTATTTCTTGAATATTGAACTTCTTTGAAAACAGCACTATGTTAAGACCGGATCGTTGTAGCTCAGGTTTATGTGGGTTATATATGCAACCATCATTTCTTTTCTGTTTAAAATACCTTTGGATAACACTTTTTGTTGTTGTTGTTAATCCTCACCTGAGGATATTTTCCATTAATTTTTATGGAGCATGGAAGAGAGAGGGAAAGACAGAGAGAAACATCGATGTGAGAAAAAACACATCAATTGGTTGCCTCTTGCACGAGCCCTGACCAGGGCTCGGACAGGGGAGGAGCCTGCCACCAAGGTATGTGTCCTTGACCAGAATCAAACTTGGGACCCTTTGGGCAGCAGGCCGAAAGCTCTATGCACTGAGCCAAACCGGCTAGGGCTGTGGATACCACTTTAATAGCAATAAACACACCTAGTGCCCAGAACTTAGAGATTACATCCCACTAAAAACAACCAGGGCTCCTTGGAGAAGTGGATGATTCTAATTCTAGGCTGGAGTAGGGAGCGTAAAATGAGGGTTTAGAATATTTTGTGCCAGGAAATGTGGGCGTACTCAAAAACTGATGGGGTCACGTGAAAGAAATACAGAAGCCAGTTTGAGAGGGTTCCCATTTGCTAAATATGGGACAATTTGAGTATCGAAATGAATAATGATTGGAATAAATGATAACACATTGAGTAAAAAGGAATTCAAACCAACACTAGTCTTGAAAAATTAAGGAGGGGAGGAGGAGCAGGCAACATTGTTTACAGAAGAATGCTAACTCATAAATGTGAAATTGTTAGAATTAGCCAACCAATGTTTGCAATCACCATTGTAATAACTGATTCAGGCAAGAATTATCAATAGATATAAAATCATTGAGTGAAAGACTGTTAGGGAATAATATATTCACACAGTCTCAAAGTATCACCAATTACAATTACTAATTAACAAGAATAAAAAAAAAAACCAACGGTACCTTTATCAGTGCAAAGGTCTGGTAGATACCGCTTGAACAAAATGATCAAACTTAATGTCACCATACTGAGACCATGTGTTCTCTGATGTGATGTACTCAGGACACAAATCACACTGAAGTATTCCTGTGGGGGAGAAAAAGGTGCTAACCATAAGGAAATACTAAGACAAAAAATTCAGGAGCATTATGCAAAGTATTAGTAGTTGACCTGGATTCTTCAAAAATGTCAATGTCATGAAAGGTAAAAAAAAGTTCAGGGATTCTCTTTTTCTTAAGAAAAACATGCTTGAAGTATGTTTGGGTGAAATGTCAAGATATCTGAAACTTAGGTTTAAACCTCTTGGATCTTTCACAAAAAGGTGTGTGTGTGTGTGTGTGTGTGTGTGTGTGTGCGCGCGCGCACGCGCACGCACCGCGTGCATGCACGCACCCATTTCCACAAAAACATATTGAAATAGAAAACAAATTTGGCAAAATGTTAACAACTAGTGAACTTAGATAAAGGGTATTTGGGTGTTCATGAGACTATTTTTATAACTTTTTTGTAAGATTAAAAATTTTCAAACTAAAGAAGTTTTAAAAATAACATGTAAAAATAAAATTAAAAATATGCCGAGCCAAAGATAAAATGCTGGAGGCAAAGTTGTGATGGGCAAAGTTAGGAGTCGAGTAAGGACAAAAAGTCTAAACCTATGACTTCTCTTGGCTCTATTCCTAGGAGTCCACCCGGCCATCTGCGAATATCCTATCATATACCATAGATTCTTCAAAGTAGGATCTTAAGCTCTTGACCTTGTGTCACAAGGAAAAGATAGATGAGAAATTCAAACACGCTATAGCTGAAACTCCTTCCTACAGACATGCTCTCCAGCCCTTCTTGTTCAAGGGGCTGGCTGAATTTTCCTTTTCTTTGGCTGTCGGTTTGTCATGGGGATAACACAGTTCCCACGGCCTAGAAGGAGAGCTGGATGCCAGCAATTCCAGTCATTTTGAAGTGCATTTTGGGAAGTTAAAGACCATGTCTTATCTGGTTTGCAAGGCTTCCTTCCTCGTCTTTCCATAAATCTTTTCTGGACATATTGCATCTGACTCCTCTCTCATCCCTCATGGTTTTCCCTTGTCCTGGTGACCTAGCAGAATGCCACTGTTGATTCTTTATGTGTCACCTGTGAGCATGAATGTGGACTCCTTCCCCCTGCCTTTGCTCATTATTTATTCATCCAGGATAATTACTTATTCATGTAGGTCACTTTATTTTAAATGATACTTTTACAAATGTTGAAGCAGATGAGCACTTGTATTCTAAAGGGCAGGAGAGATGAACAACAGATACAAAATGTACCGCGGAGAGCTGCACTAACAGAGAGATGAACGCAGACCTGGGATCTCTTCTCGTGTCTTCATCATCTACCTCTTTCCATTGGCCTGATCTGTTCTCAATGGCCGCTTACTACTTTAAATACCCTCGTGATTGTTTTGGACTCTATTACCTTTTTTTTAAAGCAGGAACCACAATGGCTACCGAATATGGCTAGACTGACCAAATTGGAGATGGGACTCTAAGAGTTCTAAATCCAGTCTAAGCCAGGCCCCTGATTGGTCATTTAATTTTTTTTATAATTTCTTTTAAAAAATATATTTTTGATGATTTCAGATAGGAAGAGAGAGAGAGACAGAAGCATCAATGATGAGAGGGAATCATTGATTGGCTGCCTCCTGCACACCTACTGGGGATCGAGCCCGCAATCTGAGCATGTGCCCTTGACCAGAATCGAACCTGGGACCCTCCAGTCTGCAGGCTGATGCTCTATCCACTGAGCCAAACCAGCTAGGGCTGGTCATTCAATTTTTATTGAGCATCTACCTTTAGTCAGGCACTATGTTTGGAAGTGGAGGGAAACACCGAGACAATCCTAACAGTGCACATCAGGTTCATGCTGGTCTCGTCTAAAGAAGACTGACGGGGAGAACATGGCTCCCACCACGTGGATGTGAGTGCATCATCTAGGAATCGTGTTCATCTGGTAGTAACAGATACTCAATGAAGGATGGTTTAAAGAAATTGCAGGGTAATTTTTCTCTTTTGCAGGAAGACGTAGGCAATTCAGTGGTGGCCTGACAAGCCCATGGAGTCATCCAAGTCTGGGCCTCTTGCATCTTGCTGCTTTGCCTTTCTTAGTACACAACTTCCACCCTAAAGTTTGCCTCATGGTGACAAGATGGCCAATGCATTGTGTCTGCATTCTAGGCTGGAGAAAAGAGGAAGAGAGAAAAGAGAGGGGCAACAAAGGTACTTCCAGGTAAATCAAACCCCTCTTTTAAAAAATATATATTTTTATTGATTTCAGAGAGGAAGGGAGAAGGAGAGAGAGATAGAAACATCAATGATGAGAGAGAATCATGGATCGGCTGCCTCCTGCATGCCCCACACTGGGGATGGAGCCTGCAACCTGGGCATGTGCCCTGACCGGGAATCGAACCGTGACCTTCTGGTTCATAGGTTGACGCTCAACCCCTGAGCCATGCCGGCTGGGCAAGTCCCTCTTTTTTTTTTTTCATGGCTTAGTTACTTTTTTCTTTAAATTAAATTCATTGGGGTGACATTGGTTAAATAAGATTATATAGGTTTCAAGTGTACATTTCCATGATACATAATCTGTATATTGCACTGTGTGCCCACCACCCAAAGTCAAATCATCGTCCATCACCATAAATTTATCAACCCCCTTTTAAAAGAGCTTCCCCAAAATCCCTACCAACATTTCTGTTTCCATTGCTTTAGCCAGAAGTTAATAGCGAGTCAAGGATTTCTTAGACATGACACCAAGAGTATGATCCATTTAAAAAACCCAAAAGGACTTGTATCCAGGATCTATAAAGAACTCTCAAAACTAAACAATAAGAAAACAAACAGCCCAATTTTTTAAATGGGCAAAACCTTAAACTATAACCCAGCAATCACATTCCTGGATATTTATCAGAGAAATTAAAATTTGTATCCACACAAACCTGTACACAAATGATCATTGCAATGTTATTTGCACATAGCCAAAACGTCCCTCAATAGTTGAATGGTTAAACATACTGTAGTATGTTTATACCATGGAATACTCACTCAGCAATATAAAACCATTAACTATAGACTGGATCTTGAGAGCATTATTCTGAATGAAAGAAAAGCCAATCTCAAACTGTCACATACTATATAACCCTATTTATGCAGCATTCTCAATGTGACAAAAGTATAGAGATGGAAAAAATTACTGATTGCCTAGGGCAGTGGTCGGCAAACTGCGGCTCGCGAGCCACACGCGGCTCTTTGGCCCCTTGAGTGTGGCCACGAAGTTTCAATCGCACTGTACGTGCGCGCCCGCATGTTCTATTTTGTGGAAGAGCCACACTCAAGGGGCCGCAGTTTGCCGACCACTGGCCTAGGGTACGGATGATTGGGGGAGGTGTGTGGCTATGATTATAAAGGGGTAGCACATGGGAGATGTTGGCAGTAATACAATAGTACTGCATCTTGCTTGAGGTGGTTCTTACATAAATCTACACAAATGACAACATAGTATAGAAATATACACACACTTTATACCAATGTCAATTTCTGGTTTTGATATTATATTATAGTTATGTATGATGTAACCATTAGGGGGAACTAGGTGAAGGGTATATGGGACCTCTTTATACTATCTTTACAATTTCCTGTGAATTTAGTTATTTAATAATAAAAAGGTTTTTTAAATAGCAAAATACTTGAGCAAACACTTCAAGAAACAATATTCAGATCACAAATAAGCACGTGAAAAGATGTTGAACATCGTCAGCTATTAGGGAAATGCAGATTAAAACTACAAGGAAATACCACTACACACCTATTAGAATAGCTACAATGGAAAGTATTGACAATACCAAGTGCCAACAGGGATGCAGAGCAACAGAAACTCAAACTGGTGCAGCCCCTCTGAAAACAGTTTACAGATGTGTGTTTTTTAAGAAAGTCAAACTACACTTACCATATGACCCGGCAATCCGACACCTAGGTAGTTCCCTGGAGAATTAGAAACTTACATTCACCCCCAAATCCATACATGAATGTTCGTAACAGCTCCATTCATAAATGCCCCAAACTGGCAACAACCCAATGTCCTTCAACAGGCCAATGAATAAACAAATGGTGGTACATCCATACCATGGAAATCTACTTAGCAATAAAAAGAAAAGAACTATTGACAAATGCAAAAACATGAGTGAATATCAAAGGAATTGTGCCCCAAAGTCTCAAAGGGCTACACACTATATAATTCCATTTGTATGATAGCTTGCAAAGACATAACTATAGTGACAGAGAACAGATTAGCGGTTTCCCAGGGTTGGGGGAGGGGGAGGGCATGACTGCAAAACAGAGGGTCAGCAAACGTTTTCTGCAAAGGGCCCACAGTAAATATTTTAGGCTTTGTGGGCCAGATATGGTCTCTGTTGCATATTTTTCCTTATTTTTGTTTGTTGTTTTGTTCTTTTCCCAACACTTTCAATACATAAAATCCATTTTTAGTTTCTGGGCCCTAAGAAAGCAGGCCATGGGTCAGATTTGTCTTGGGCGCAGTTTGCTGACCACTGCTATAATGAGATAGCACAAGGGAGTCCGGGGTGGGGCATGCGATGTCATTGTTCTGTATCCTGTGGTGGTGGTCACACAAATCTATAGATGTGTTAGAATTCACAGAAGCGTATGCCCACAAAATGTCAATAACATTGTATATTAATTGAGAAAAAAACCAGTAACTTATCTGACCAGTTCATCTCTGTCACAAAAGAGATCAAAGATTGATTTTCCCCTCAGATATAGAGATCAAGAAATCGTTTAAAAGATATGGCTTCATTTATCCCTCTTACAAATTATTTACTGTAGCAATTCCCTCAATTAAAATGGCACCCTTGTGTGAATGAGATAAAGAATTCAGTTGTGACTTCTTAAGTTATAACGATGACAACTATTTCTTTGAGAACAGGAAAGGCACGTGTTTTTCTCTGTTACCGAGAGATAAATGTATTTATTTATCACTTACAATAATGTTCAGTTTATTAGCAGAGCAATGAACATTTAAGCTCAGAGCAGCGTGCTTCAGTCTTTAAACAGCAGTTTAAGCTGGATTGTTTTAGAATAAGGTGCTCTTGTGTCAGAAATTATAACTTGTGTTACGGAGAATATGGTCTTTCTTAAGTTTCCCTAACGAGAGAAGAGAACCTCACATTTACTTGAATGCTCTGGACAAGAGGGTCCCTGTGCCATCGGTTACTGTCACAGGGAGTGCTCAGCATGCAGTATTTAAAAAGGAGAGAACTGACTTCTGTGGCTGGCCACATGAATACATTTTTAATGCTTCCCTAAAAACAGTCTTTAAGAAAATAAAAATATTTCATCTTTAGTAGTGATTCTCACATGGTGGGCGTGGGTACCTCGGGGCGGGGGATGCTTTAGAAAATTACATGGCCTAATAGCAGAATCAGAGGCCCGGTCATCCCTTTGAAAAACAGTGTAGCCCGGCTGGTGTGGCTCAGCAGTCGAGTGTCCACCCAGGAACCAAGAAGTCACTGGTCTGGTTAATGGTCATGGCACATTCCCAGGTTGTGGGCTTGATCCCTAATAGGGGGCGTGCAGGAAGCAGCCGATCAGTGATGGTCCTCTCTCATCGATGTTTCTATCTCTCTATCCCTTTCTCTTCTTCTCTCTAAAAATCAAAACATATTTTAAAAAGAGGAAAATAGTATAAAACCTTTCCTCTAGATAGTCCTCGCAGGGAGTGGGCCTAAGCCAGCAGTCGGACATCCCCCAAGGGATTCTTAGCGCTGCCTCAGAGGTGGGAGAGGCTCCCGCCACCACCACTGCTCGCCAGCCATGAGGCTGGCTTCTGACTGAGCAGTGTTCCCCCTGTGGTCAGTGTGCTCAGCTGACCAGGATGAGCGGCTGCTCCCGCAGCGGGAGCAGCCCGCTAGCAGGCCCAGGGTGAGGCTGAGTCTCTGCACCTATCAAATACCTGAGACAATCCAGACTGTGGCTTAACTCCACCAGCTGATGCAGGCCCTCTAAGGTGTATTTTAGAAAGAGTGCGGGGAACTGGCATAGGTGGATGGCGAGAGGGAATGTGACTGTGGACCCCCTGGGGAGGCTGTCCTGATGACTGAGGATCCTGGAGTATGGCTGCCCTGAACATCCCTGATGGTGTCACCAACCTGGCATCACACATCAAGGACATTCACGGAGTGGCTTTGGGGTGCAAAGCTCTCCACCAGGTTCCTCCAGGACACAGAACACGCCTTTACCCAAGACATTACCCCAAAATATCAGCTCAGACTAATTTCCTCATTCAGCAGCCGCTCCGAGGGTGGGTCCACAGCTGCTCAGCTGACTGGGATGAGCAGTGCTCCCACAGCGGGCCGATCCCCGCAGGCCAGGTCCACTAACAGTGCACGAATCCATGCACCGGGCCTCTAGTTTTGAAATAATTTTAGGTGCACAGGAAGTTGCAGTGATATGACAGAGAGCTCCCAGGTACTCCTCACTCATCTCCCCGCCAGCCCCAGTTACATCTTCCCTAACTATAGAACAATACTGAAACCAGTAAACTGACATCGGCACAATGTGTGTGGTTCTGACATTTTATCACGTGTGGATTAGTGTAACCACCACTACAATCAAGATACAGAACATTTCTTTCAGCATAAAGAACTCCCTTTTACTACCTCTTTACTGACACACCCATCTCTTCTCCCCAGCCTACCCCCATAAACTCGAACCCCTGGCAACCACTCATTTGTTCTCCATCTCTATAATTTTGTCACTAGAGAATGTTATATGACTAGAATCATGCAGTACGTGAGCTTTTGAAATTGGCTCTTTTTCACTCAGTATAATGCCTTTAGAATTCACCCAAGCTGTTGCATGTGTCAATCGTCACTTCGTTTTATTGCTGAGTAGCATTCCATGGCACGGATGCACCCCGCTTGTTTAACCATTCACCCGTGAAAGACCTCTGAGCTGTTTCCAATTTTAGGTTATTACAAAGAAAACTGCTATGAACAATCATGTACAGGTTTTGGTGTGGACATAAGCTTTTATTTCTCTGGGATAAATGCCCAGGAGTGCAACTGCTGGGCCATATGGTAGGTGTATGTTCTGTTTTTAAAGAACTGCAGAACTGTTCTCCAGAGGAGCTGTGCCGTTTTCCATTCTACCAGCACTGCACCGGAGAGCCGGTGTCTCCACATCTTTGCCCGCACTTGGTGTTGTCATTATTTTTTCCAATTTTATTGAGATAAAGTTGACATACAACACCGTATACATTTAAGGTGTATAACATAATGATTTCATATATGTATATATTGCACAATGAGTTCAGTTAACATCCATCATTTTTCCACTTGAGCAGACCACAGAAGTCAGTCCTGTGTATACTATATTCTACATACTGTATGATCTCACTTATATTTGGAATCTAAAAAAACAAACTAATATAAACAGAGATCAGATTTGTGGTTGCCAGAGGCAGGGGATGGAGGGTAGAATTGAGTGAAGGCGGTAAAAAGGTACAAACTCCCAGTTAGATGATAAATTCTGGGAATGTAATGTACAACATGATGACTATAGTTTACAACGCTGTATTGTATATTTGAAAGTTGCTATGAGAATAGTTCTTAAAAGTTCTCAGCAGGAGGAGAACAAACTGTAATTATAAGAGGTGACCTCATCTCTTATTCTCTTCCCTTCGCTCACTCTGCTCCAGCCACACTGGCCTTGTAATTCATCTAACACATCGGACAACTTCCCGTCTCAACTGCTCGGCAGCTGCTCTTCCCTTTGGAATGGTCTTTCCCCAGATACCCTGACGTCCTTCGGATATTACTTAATCTCACCTTCTTATGCATCTCCACACCACCACCATCCCCTCTGCCCAAGACATCTTATCTCCCCGCCTGGCTTCATTTTTTTCCCTTTGGCACTATTGATATAGCTCTTTTTATATCTACAGTATATCTGTATCTGCATCAGTAGCTGTAGCTGTATCTATATCTATACTTATGCTATTTTTAATGTTTTATTGATTTTAGAGAGAGAGGAAGGAAGGAGAGAGAAAAACATTGATGAAAGAAACACCAATTAGATGCCTCCTGCACGCCCCTACTGGGGATCGACCCCACAACCTGGGCATGTGCCCTGACCAGAAATCAAAATGGGACCACGCTCAACCAACTGAGCCACACTGGCTAAGGCTCATCCTATTTTTTAATCCTCACCTGAAGATATGTTTATTGATTTTACAGAGAGAGGAAGGGGGGGCATAGAGAGAGAGACATTGATCAGTTGCCTCCCGTATGGAACCCAAAACCCAGGTATATGCCCTGACCAAGAACAGAACCTGCAACCTAACCCACAACCTTCTGGCGTATGGACGACACTCCAACCAACTGAGCCACCCAGCCAGGGCCATTCTTCATCCTATTTTTATGCTCTTCCCACCAGAATACAATCTTATAGAGGTATGAATTTTTATCTGTTTCCTTTTCACTTTAGTCTCAGAACCATCCTAGCACACAGTAGGTGCTCAGTAAGTATTGTAAATGAATCATGTTGCCTACTCTAATTAAGTGCATTCCAGCAGGGAGTTATTGGCTGAGTATTATGCTTCACACACTATAATACTGGTCACTGGACAAATGTTTTCTACAAGCTATTTCTTCCACATCCTTCATGCTGACTATATCAACAGTTAGAACTCTAAACAAAAGATAATACTGTCTATCAGGTCCCCACTCGATGTATTTATGAGCTGTGAGTGTGCACTTCTCCTTCAGACTGGCCAGGGTTTTGTGTGTGTTGCTCTTAGGGATGTTTGCAATTTCTTTGTGATCTATTTCCTTCCTTGTGTCATTCATCTTCTTCCCGCACCCTCCCTGCCCCCAAAACATTCGGGAGAGGGGTTTACAGCCAGGAAAACCTTTCACCTTTTACCTTAATCTTTTTCAGTGTTATCTCAATTTTGAACAGGCTTAAATGAAATAAAGTATTTCTTAGATGCCGATATTATTAGACATACAGTTGTATTCATCAAGCTCTGCTTACTATAAACGTCTCTCCACTGACAACACATACACATTGCGTTAGTAAAATAAAGAAGGAGGCAGGGGAGGCTTCTGGAACTCGCATCTGTGTTCCTCAAATATCAGAGTTGCTCGATGGAGTTTAATGAGGCACTTGCCCGTTAATTTTAAGTTGGATTTTCAAATTATTTGGAAAGTATTATGTTTCAAATTATTACCATCACTCTGCAATGCATTTTTAATTTTCCTGAGTAAAACCTTTAATTACTCTTCGTAAATTTTAAAAACAGCCAATTATTATGGCATTTAGTTGGAATATACTAGGCAATTGAAAAAATACTTGAAACTAGATTGATTTAAAAATTAAGATTTGGTACACAGCACAGGGAAATAATCAATAATATAACTTTGTATAGTGACAGATGGTACTAGACTTATTGTGGTGATCACACTAGAAGGTATAGAAATGTAGAATCACTATGTTGTACATCTGAAACTACTATAATATTGTATGTTAACTATACTTTAATAAAAATAAGTAAAAGAAAAATTAAGATTTGCTTTCAAATGTATGTTTATTAAAAACATTTTGCAAGTATGTATATTTCCTTCTATGGCTCCTAAATAAAGTATAATAACTGGAAAAGTATATCCTCTATTTTTTATTATGAAGGCTCAATATTCAAGACAAATGCTTTTTGTTAATCTTTACTTTTTGATTATTTGTAATGTTTTAAAAGTTACTCTCGCCCGGCTGGTGTGTTTCAATGGTTGAGTGTGGACCTATGAACCAGGGAGTCACAGTTCTATTCCCTGTCAAGGCACATGCCTGGGGTTGTAGGCTCAATTCCCAGTAGGGGGCGTGCAGGAGGCAGCTGATCCACGATTCTCTCTCATCATTGATGTCTATCTCTCTCTCCCTCTCCCTTCCTCTCTGAAATCAATAAAAATATACATTTTTAAAAAGTTATTCTCAACTAATGAATGGAGCTACACTTCCTCACTAGGGCACCATTAAATTACTAAGTGCACTAGGGATATTTTTAAGGTTCAAAATGCATGATTTTAAGCATTTGAGGAATTTAAGACAAAAATAAAGTTATTTGTGGATAAATTCTAAATGTTACATAATGGCTGAAATAAAATTCTTAGGATAAGAATAGTGTATGCGGAGGTGGGTTTGAAATATCCAAAAGACCAACATTTTACTTCTTAAAAATGGAAATTCCCTGTTTTAGTAACAGAATTCTAATCACATAGCATGCCAGATTTTAAAATATTTATTTTTAAAAATTGAATCTATATGTTTAACTTCTTATGAATCATTTTAGTGTGCAATCAAAGTTATTTGGTTTAAAAGTATCCACCCAGAACCTCTAGATTTTTTTTACTGATTTCAAATTGGTTGGACTTTAACTTTACAGTATTTTAATCACTTGTATTTAAATCCTGAGTATTGCTTGTTTTGCTTGTCAAATGACAGCAGTTGGGAGTAAAATCCACTCTGAAAGTCTCCCTCCTTGAACAGAGCGTATACTATAATAACAAGTCTCATTATCACACTATGATGGAAACCTCAAACATCTTTAGTGGAAGGATTCAAATTACATGTTGCAGCACCGAAGCGCCAGCTCATTAATCACCTTTCTTCTCCACTCATAACTACCTGCATAAAATATCATTCCAGGCTCCCTAATGCAATTTAATTTTTCATCAAAAAATTTTAAAAGAAATTGCAAGTTAAAATAGTAGGGGTGGACAGTATTACTTTTTTGTTGATTACTCCCTGTCCATTCCCAATTATGTTTTCCACTTGGGGCACAGAAGATGTGGTTCAACAAAAGAGATACACACACACACACACACACACACACACACACACACACACCTGTCACAGTCCTGGTCCCAGGAGTTGACATACTTCACTTTTGTTATTTGATACCCTACTTTCATATCCAAGTTATTCAGCTGTTAGCTTTCTTTCTTTCTTTTTTTAATCCTCGCATGAGGATATTTTTTTTCCATTGCTTTTCAGACAGTGGAAGGGAGGGAAGGAGAGGAAGGGAGAGAGAAAAAGAGAAACATCTATGTGAGAGACACATCGACTGGCTGCCTCCTGCACTCGCCCAGACCTGGGGCAGGGAGTGAACCCTCAACCCAGGTACATTTAACTAGGAGTAATTTGTGCAACAAAACTAGATGATAACTTATCCCCCCACAAAATATGAGCAAGTAGGTACTAAACTAGTGACAGTCACACTACCTACATTACCAGCTTACGTGCAGAGGGATCATAGGGATGTAACAGGGTCTCTCACTGACCTGAGAACAACAAAATAACCAAAAGGTACTCATTGAAAGCTCATAGAGCCAACATGAGGGCAGGAGCCCAAACTGTAAGGGCTTTAATATCCCAGCGGCAAGTGAGTACCATGGGTGTGCAGTGAGGTCTAAGAAGGCTAAAGTAGTCTGGCTCAAACATGAACTCCTGGAACTAACCAGCCGAAGCATCCTTTGAGGATGAAGACCACACTGAGGAAACCTGCTGATGAATATAGATTGAACAGGATATGACGACTGAGGCAGAGTAAAGACAGGTACAGAAAAGGCAGGGGAGGGAGACAGAGGCTAGACATCTCAGAAACTAAGCCACCATCGGAGACTTCAAAAAACAACAGGCGAGAGCTCTAGCCATGAAATTATAAAATCCATTATCTCCCTTCTAAAAGTTCGGAAAAAATAAATTCACTTGAAAATGAACAACATAATCAACTAAAGAAACCACCTGACCATCTCGATAGACACAGAAAAAAATGTCTTTGACGTTCATTATACAAACTCTCAGCAAACCTAGAATAGAAGGGAAATTTCTCAACCTGATAAAGACATGGACAAAAGGCCTGCAGTTAACATCATACTTAGTGATGAGAGACTGGATGTTTCCTCTGAAGACTGGAAACAAAGCAAGGATGCCCACTCTTGCCACTTCACTGTTGCCACTTCAACATTATGCTGGAGGGCTCTGGCCAGTGCGATCATGCAAGAAAAATAAAAGGCATCCGGATTGCAAACAAAGAAGTAAAACTATTGTTACTTGCAAATGACATGATCCTATATGTAGAAAACACTAAGGAATTCACACACACAAACTTATTAACTAATAAATATGTTCAGCAAAATCACAGGATACAAAATCAGTATATATAAAAGCCAACTGTATTAGTATTTACAAGCAATGAACAATAAAAAAAATTGCAACTAAGAAAATAATTCCAGCCCTGGCCAGTTTGGCTCAGTGGATAGAGCATCGGCCTGCGGACCAAAGGGTCCCAGGTTTGGTCCAGGGCATGTACCTCGGTTGCAGGCTCCTCCCTGGCCCAGGCCCTGGTCAGGGCGCGTGCAGGAGGCAAGAAATTGATGTGTTTCTCTCACATCGATATTTCTCTTTGTCTTTCCCTCTCTCTTCTACTCTTTCTAAAAATTCAATGGAAAAATATCCTTGGGTGAGGATTAACAACAACAACAAAAAAAAAGAAAGAAAAGAAAAGAATGCCATTCACACTAGCATTAAAAAGAATAAAAATACTTAGGAATCAATTTAACAAAATAAGTACCAGACAAGTACACCGAAAGTTTAAAACCACGGATGAAGGAAATTAAAGAAGTTCTAAACAAATGGAGAGACACATCATGTTCCTAGATTGGAAGACTCAATATTATTAATATGGAAATTCTCCCCAAATTGATCTATAGTTAACAGAATCCCTACCAAAATTCCAACAGATACTTATTTATTTATTTACACAAAAGTTGACAAGCTGGTAGTTGGGAGACAATTCTCCAGGAATATTTCACAGTTCTGCACAATCTAGGTCTTCTTAGCACAGAACATGTTTGAACAACAAAGGCTGTGGAAGCTTGAGATTTAGAGATATGCCTCCCTTCGAGATACCTGCTTACAATCCAAGGTCATAAATCTACAGGCCTTTCCCTCCTTGCTCCAGAAAAGATTTGTTTCTATTCCAGAGCAAAGATGAACTCATCATCGTTCTCTCCTTAAAGGGGAGAATGGGCAGATGTGCCAGAAAACCTTACAGAAGCTTAGAGTCTCATAATTGTGGGGGTCCTTTCCCGCAGTGAAACCCCCTGCGCGTGCAGGTAAACATCTGTCTGTCTGTCACTAGTACTTGTGTTGCCCTGTGGAGAATTGCCACATGGGGGAACTGAGGCAAGGTGCTACTCTGGATGGTGCTTTTCCCATGAGTAATAAACCATCTGTGTCCCTAACGTTTTCTGTCAGTATACGTATGTGAAACTGACAAACTTAGTTTGAAAGTCGGGTAAAATCTCAGACCCTTCACAGTTTCTGACTTAATACTGATTCTAAAATGGAATGGACTAGACCTAGAGTACCCAAAATAATTTTGAAAATGAAAACCAAAATTGGAGGACTTCCACTTCTCAATTTTGAAACTTATTATAAACTGTAGCTATCAGTACAATGGGGTGTTGGCATAAAGATAGACATATAGATCAATGGAAAAGAATTGAGAATCTAGAAGTAAACTTTATATTAATGGTCAGTTGATTTTTGACAAAGGTGCCAAGGCATTTCAATGGGGGAAAGGATAGTTTTTTCAACAAATGGTGCTGGAAAAATTGGATATCTACATGTACACCATTATAAAAAAATTAACTTACAACAAATCAGAGACCTAAATGTAAAAGCTAACTCTATAAAATAGGTAACAAAAAAACAAGATAAAATCTTAAGGATCGCGATTAGGAAGATTTCTTAGATATGACCCCAAAAGCATGATTTATAAGAGAATAAATTAATAAATCCAGTATCATCAAAATTCAAAACTTTTGAACTTCAAAAAACATCACTAGTGAAAAGCCATAGTCTGAGAAAAAATATTTGCAAGTCACATATCCAGATAAAGGACTTGTATATTCAAAATATACAAAGAACTTTTATAACTCAATAAGAAAACAACCAAACCAATTTTATACCTGGATAAAAAGCTGGATTTCTTCCCTATACCTAAATAGGACTGCCTGCTAAGAATGATTAAGTAGGGTCCAGAGTCTCACAACATAATACCCAAAATATCCAGGATACGAATGAAGATGACTCATCATACCGAAAACCAGGTCAATTGCAATAGATTTCAACATTAAGATGATTGAGATGTTGGAATTATCTGACAAGGATTTTAAAGCATCAATCATAAAAATATTTCAATAAGTAATCATAAACACTCCTGAAACAAATGAAACAACAGAAATTCTCAGAAAAAAAAAACCAACAGAAGATACTTTAAAAGAAATTGTAGAACTGGAAAATACAATTACTGAAATAAAAAACTCACTGGGCGGGTTCAAGAGTAGATTGGAGGATGGAGGAAATAATCAGTGAACTCAAAGACAAATCAATAGAATTTACATAATCTGAACAACAGAGAGCTTTACATTTAGGTATTTGATAGATTTTGAGTTCATTTTTGTACATGGTATGAGATCAGTCTAAATTCATTCTTTTGCATGTAGATATCGGTTTCCCCAGCATTGATTGTTGAAATGGCCAATTGATTTTTTTGTACAAAGGCGCAAAAACAATTCAGTGAAGAAAAGACAGTCTTTTCTACAAATTGTCCTGGAACAATTGAACATCATAGAGAAAGAAAAAAAAAATGAGATCTGGCTGGTTTTGCTCAGTGGATAGAGCGTTGGACTGCGGACTGAACGGTCCCAGGTTCGATTCCGGTCAAGGGCACATGCCCGGGTTGTGGGCTCGATCTCCGTTGGGTGGCATGCAGGAGGCGGCCGATCAATGATTCTCATCATTGATGTTTCTATCTCTCTCTCCCTTCCTCTCTGAAATCAATAAAAATATATTTTTCAAAAAAATGAGTCTTGACCTAAACATCACACCATATACAAAAATTAATTCAAAATGGATCATGGACTTAAATGTAAAATGTAAAACTATGAAACTTTTAGAAGAAAACATAAGATAATTTTTAGGACCCAGGACTAAGTGAAGAGTTCTTAGAAATGACACTAAAGGCACGATTCATAAAAGAAAAAAATTAATAAATTGGGCTTCATCAGAATTTTAAACTGTGGTGCTGTGAAATACTCTATTCGGAAGATGAAAAAACAAGCTACAGTATGGTTGAAAATATTTGCAAACCATGTATCTGTCAGAAGCTTTCTTTGTAGAATAAGTAATTTATAATTAAAAATCCAATTATAAAATGAACAAAAGACATGCACAGACGTTTCACCAAAGAAGAGATATGGATGGCAAATAAGTATATGCAAAGATGTTCAACATCATGCATCATTAGGGACATACACATTTAAACCACAATGAGCTATCTAAACTTATTAGAACAGCTAAACGAAAATATAACAATGATACCAAATGCTGGTGAGGATGCAGAGAAACCGGATCTCTCATGCACTGGTGGTGGGAATGGAAACTGGTAAGGCTACTCTAGAAAACAGTTTGGCGGTGTATTAGTTTCCTAGGCGGCCATAGCAAATTACCACACGCTTGTTTACTTAACAGAAATTTATTCTCTTACAGTTTTAAAGGCTAGAACTCCAAAATCAAGGTGTTGGCCGAGCTACACTCTCTCTAAAGACTGCAGAGAAGAATCCTTCTTGCCTCTTCCTAGCTTTTGGAGTCTCCTGGCCATTCTTTATTTTTAAAATCTTTTTTAAAATATATTTTTATTGATTTCAGAGAGGAAGGGAGAGGGAGAGAGAGATAGAAACATCAATGATGAGAGAGAACCATTGATCGGCTGCTTCCTGCACACCCCCCACTGGGGATTGAGCTGGGCATGTGCCCTTGGCTAGAATCGAACCCAGGACTCTTCAGTCTGCAGGCCGACACTCTAGCCACTGAGCCAAACCAGCTAGGGTTCCTGGCAATTCTTGATGTTCCTCAGCTTACAGCTGTACCACTCCAATCTCGGCCACCATGATCACATGGCCTTCTTCCCTCTAGCTCTCCCTCCCCATTACAAAAACAGCAAACGTGGATGTCAGACCAGCCCGTTCTGCACTGACGCACCTCCTGCCAGTCTGGGTATGCTTTCTTCTTTACTTCTCTAGTTGTAGGACTTCCATCCAGCCAGCTTTCAGGCGGTTCTGAATGATGGTTGTTCTGTAATTTAGTTGTCATTTTGATGTGGTTGTGGCGGGGGGCGGCGAGTCCAGGCATTTACCTCTGCCACCATCCTGGTTCTCTCTCCACTCCTTTCTTTAGTTCATCAAATCCAGCCATTGGCTTTCGGGCCCACTCTAATCCAGGATGACTTCATCTGAACTTGATTACATCCTGACTAATGTATGGTCCTTAAAATACTCTACCTGCAATTTCCCTTTCCAAGTTTACATGTTATTGCCAATATTTTAATTCTACCTTGTTTTTAATACAGTCAAATGAATCATTATTGTATCTTTGTTATTTTTTTTAAATAGTCAATGCCCAGTTATATTGATCTGCATATTTACCAATTTCTTTCTCACTTCCGGCATCTTGCATCCTACATTGTCCTTTAGGATTACAACTATTTCTTTCCAGAGTGAATCCTTCAGAGATTCTCAGGGTGACAAGACTATGAGTGACAAACTCCTTCTGTCTTTGTCTGGAAAATGTCTTTATTTTATCCTTCTTTGAATACAGAATTTAATCACATGGTGTGGCAGCTATGAAAATATGTCATTCAGATCTCTTGCTATGGGAGTGTAACTGACAGATGGCCTCACTGCTGCACTCTGAATCCACCGCCACATTAGCATGGAGGCCACCGAGGCCACACTTCACACAGGCTGCTCTCAATGATTAAGCATGGCAAGGGCACTAAGACAGACACGTGACTCCTCTGGATGGCTGCTTTGTCTGGAGGACTCCTCATCAGCCTGGCTGAACCTTTCTTAGAACTGCACTGCAATCTTTAAATCCGCCTGTGCAACCCTTCCTCTTTGCCATGGGTCAGATCTGCACTGTGGTCTGAAGACTTCTCACCCGCTGGGACTCCCTCCCTTTTTATACTCCCAGGCATTTCCTCCATTCAATCTCTTGCATGTCGTCTCATCTTGGCTTCTCCTTCTCAGAGGACCTAGACTAACATGCACGGCTTGTAAATCAAAACAATATAAAATATATCTATAGTAATAAAAGCATAATATGCTAATTAGACCGGACGTCCTTCCTGACGGATGAAGCCAGGGCTGTGAGGGAAGCCCGGTCCTGGGTGCCAGAGGGAAGCCAGTGCCGGCAGCTGGGGGAAGGAAGGCCTACTCTTGCACGAATTTCGTGCATTGGGCCTCTAGTACAGTAATAAAATTCTAAGTCCCACCTTTGCCCATATCTACCATTTCACTCACCACAACCACATTCACACAGATGTTCTACCTTTTATCAAACTGTCATGTATCATGTATACTTTAAGTTTTTAATGGAAATATTATAAAAGATGAATAAAGTCTTGTTTTCCTTTTTCTTACACAAAAGGTAGCATACTACATGCTCTGTGTCTTATACATTTTATCCTCCAGATCTCTTAAACTTCTTTAAATATTTTCAATCTCATGTCACAGAATTCTGAAACATTTCCTTAAATCTATCCTACAGTTCATTTATTATTTTTATGTGTATCTAATTTGCTTTTTAACTTATTCATTGAATTGCTTTTCAGTGCCAGTAGTATTTATTTTTTTAAATATATTTTTATTAATTTCAGAGAGGAAGAGGGAGAGAGAGATAGAAACATCAATGATGAGAAAGAATCATTAATCAGCTGCCTCCTGTGTGCCAAAACCTGGGCATGTACCCTGACTGGGAATTGAACCATGACCTCCTGGTTCATAGGTCACCGCTCAACCACTGAGCCACGCTGGCTGGGCAGTGCTTGTATTTTTTTAATCTTTATATTTCTATGGCAATTTTTCCTAATCTATCCATTCTTTTGTCATAGTGTCTTGTTCTTTTCTTGGTGTTTTGATCCTTCTTTTAGGTTTCTAATTATCTAAAATATACTGATTTTATATTATCTTTCTTTTTCAAAATATATTTTTATTGATTTTAGAGAGGAAGGGAGAGGGAGAGAGAGACAGAAACATCAATGATGAGAGAGAATCATTGACCGGCTGCCTCCTGCACGCCCCCTACTGGGGACTAAGCCCACAACCCTGGCATGTGCCCTTGACTGGAATCAAACCTGGGACCTTTCAGCCCGTAGGCTGACGCTCTATCCACCGCGCCAAACCAGCTAGGGCTATATTATCTTTCAATTTTATTATAATATCTCTTGTTTGGGGGGATCTAATCCACGTATGCCTGCTGATTTCTGCTTGTGGTAAGTTGTTTCCTTATAAGGTCTTAGAATTTTTTCATGTAACTTCAACATTGGTGGGGCATTTTATTTTTCTATGTGTATCCAATTCTTTGCACTTATTTTTGCCAGGTGTATCAATTGGGGTGCAGTGAGCAGACTGAAACCACACCAGTAATTTGAACATAATTAGGAGTTAAAGTTGATTACTGAAAGAATAAAAGAAAGATCTGAAGAACATAGGAACAGCATTACATGGAGCAGCTACCATCTCTAGAGTTGAAGGAGAAGATCCAAGGATACCATAAATAAATAAATAAATAAATAAATAAATAAAACCAAAAACCAAACCAAACCAAAACAAAAACAACCTTGCAAGGCACTGGCCCTTCCTGTACCCCCAGCTGAGACTTCCACCTTGTCAGAGAGGGTGGCTTGCAGCCCACGGGGTGGTGGACAAGTCTAAGGTGTCACAGGTCAGAGCCGGTCCACAAGTAGCAGGCCAAGACTGGTGATCAGGGAGCTGCTCATGCGGGTGCTGGTGAGCTAGGGCTGGAGAGCAGGGAGCAGCCTGTTTGGACACCAGGGAAGGAGAGAGAGAGTTAGTTGGGGGGATGGGGGGGACAATGGGTCTCTTGTACACTGCTGGGAAAATGATGCCTGCTAGGAATCTGGTGAAAATTGCTGAATGGTGGGCACCACTTGGTCTCCTGCACACCATTGACAGCTGAACCGTAGGTTCAGGGGGAAAAACAAAATCACCAGACCAGAAAGAGGAGCTCCTGCCGCTGCTATGCTTTGTACTGTTCCTTCAGCACCCTCACTTGGCAAAGCCTGACATTACACCATCTGGCACAGGAAAAATGTTTACATGACCACTTTGCTGCCTCTCAGCTCAAATCCACCTTTCTTGGCAGCGGAGTGATAACTGGCACATCCGGTTCTTGAGGAGGTATCATGGGTCCAGGACCAATTTTTTCATGTTGACTTTATAGTGTGCGGTAACCGAACCATGTGGGGAGTATCAATTTGGACTTCAACCCAGAAGAGGCATATTCCTAAGATTCTGATTTTTCAGGGAGATTCTCTCCCCTCAAAACCTCCCACACAGCACTGCCTGCTCAGAAGGGTGGCCCCACTCCTCTGGGGCAGTTACTTATACAGCCATAAAAATGTCCATGCAGCCCTAGCTGGTGTAGCTCAGTGGATAGAGCTTTAGTCCATGGACTGAAGGGTCCTGGGTTCAATTCTGGTCAAGGGCACGTACCTTGGTTGCAGGCTAGATCCCCAGCCCTGGTCAGGGCCTGGCCCTGGCCAGTGTGTGTGTGGGAGGCAACCAATTGATGTGTCACTCTCACATCGATATTTCTCTCTCTCTCTGTCTCTCCCCCTCCATTCCACTCTCTCTAAAAATCAATGGAAAAATATCCTCGAGTGAGGATTAACAACAACAAAAATGTCCATGCGAAAATACTTATATATTTTACTACTAAAAGAATTACATTACAGATTAATTCAGATAACTAAAACCTATCTAGAACTTCTCATTGCTCACAATGCCAGATTCATTACAGGAGCAAAAATCTAGAGACAGAATAATAAAATAACTCAAAGAAATATAAGCACAAAACCAAGAATAACCATAAAAAAGGTTAGCAAACTCCCCATATGGAAGAAACAGTTAACACAGCAGACCAAAGAAGACTTGAAAATTAAGTGTAATATTCTTGGAGATAGAAAGTGTATGAGGCAAAAGATAAAACCAGATCTTTTAGAAATGAAATATATGATCACTGAAATAAAACACTCAAGAGATGTGCTAAAAAGAATAACAAACACACCCAGGAATGATATTAAAAATATTT
Organism: Myotis brandtii; assembly: GCF_000412655.1. Classification (NCBI taxonomy): domain Eukaryota; kingdom Metazoa; phylum Chordata; class Mammalia; order Chiroptera; family Vespertilionidae; genus Myotis; species Myotis brandtii. Next base: position 1,878,587 of record NW_005370552.1, on the reverse strand, counting down.
ACTGATGCCCTGGCTGGTGTGGCTCAGTTGGCTGGAGCGTCCTGGTACACTGAACGGTCACTGGTTCAATTCCCGGTCAGGGTATATACCTGAATTTCAGGTTCGATCCCCCGTTCGGGCACATATGGAAGGCAACTGATCCATGTTTCTCTCTCACATCATCTCTCTCTCTCTCTCTCTCTCTCTCTCTCTCTCTCTCTCTTTCTCTCTCTCTCTTTCTCTTACTCTCTCTCTCTCCCTCCTCCCTCTTGAGAATCACTGAAAGGCATACCTTCAGGTGAGGATAAAAATAAATAAATGAATAAATAAATAAATGGTTGGGAACAACTCTTCCCTGCATAGGCCTCTTTAAACACACAAACACACACACACGCACACACACACACACACACACGCACACACGCACGCGCACACACGCGCACACACGCATACACACACACACACACTACAGCACAAGTATCAAACAATCAGAATATACACCTAATCAGTAAGACTTGGGACAGTATGCCCTTAACACAGTAAGCTGGCTTAACTTCAGCCTTAAGCACAGATGAAAACTGAGCCAGGAGATTTTTCCAGAATACAGTGCATAGGAACAAAGAAATGAAAAGTAGAAGAGACATGGAAGATGGATCCAGAAACTTAAATACCCACATGATAGCACTTCTTCACGGATAAAACAAGATAGTGGAAGGGAAGGAATGAAGAAGTAAATGTTATCAGACCTCAGAAAGGACACCAGTCTTCAGGCCACTGGGTCTTACCACGTGCACAGATGGTTTTACTTTCACAAAGTCCTTTACCTGCATACATTACGGTGAAACTGTGATCTTATCATTTAGAGAAAATCCTAAATGCATTCAGAGAAAAAAGAAACTGAGTACCTACAAAGAAGTGAGATCAAATCCACAACAATGGATGTTATAAGACAATCCCTTGAGAATTCTGAGGGAAAATTGTCTTGATCCTAGAATTTTATACCACGCCTCAGTAGCACTCAACCTCGAGGGCTAAATGAAACACTTTTGCTTTGCACAACTGCAAAATTTCTGTCTAGATATGTAAACTATTTTTGAAAGAATTATTTGAAGATGTGCTTTGGCAAAATAAAAATTAGTCAAGAAGGAAGAGAAAATAAAACAAATCTCAGTAAACATTGGTGGGAAAAAACCAACAGTCCCACTAAATTCCCAGGTGACCTCAACATGTGAGGGACGCAGGTGGAAGAGAAACTGAATTATGTTAAGGCTCTTATTTTGTTGGGTAGGGTACGCAGTTAGAGAAAAAGATAGAGATATTTGCTAGTTACATGTTTTTTTGAAATAGAAATTCAAATAATATAACAGGAACAACTATATGAAACAAACAGAATTACTCAGTGAATTATATGTAGCACTACATTTCCATTATGGCCAGTTTAAGTAGGCCCATCAGAAAATGGTCCTTCTATACTTAGAATCTTTAATATCAATTTGAAAAGGGGCTATTGGAAATATTTACTCAACAGTTATTTTGGGGCCAAACTCTGTTTTAAGTATAGTTGCTTTCCTCTTCCTCATCTCACCAGAGGCAGGAGACACAGAGGAGTGTTCCGTAGACAAGACAGAACGTGAAAACACAAAATCCAAAAAACGCTGGCAACACAGGACACTGCAGAGCAGCGATTTTCAATCGGTGTGCCGTGAGAATTTTTAAAACATGCAATACCTGACCAATTAGTCAGGGGTACTGAGCTCTTTTCCTTTAGATTGTCAAATAAAAAAAAAATGACAACAGCCAACACAATATTTTTGGTGTGCTGCAGAATATTAGTAATTAGTTTATGTGCGCCATGAGATGAAAAGGGTTGAAAATCGCTGTAGACTATTGGTTATTTATCCTTGTGATCACCTGTCTGAATGGGATCTGTGGCTTGCTGCAGTGCTGGGCCAATTACTTAATTTTTCTAAGCTTCAGTTTCAACAACCATAGAATGGGAATAACAATAGTACCTACCTCATTGGGTGGTTGTGAAGATTGAGATATCCTATGTAAAGCACTCAATTTCTTGTTATTTCAAACAATAATAATGTGTCTTGGGAGCACACAGATCATTTCCAGTTGTGGAGATCAGGGAACACTTCCTTGGAGAGAGAATATTTGAACTAGGTTGTAAAGAACGAATAAAATGTTTAATATGTAGAAATGGAAAAAGAGGTCTATTCAGGCTGAGCTAACAGCGTCAGCAAATGCACGGAGGCAGGAAATTAAATTGGGTCAGGTCATATAATACATTAAAGGAAATATTAGCAAATAAAGCTTGAACAGTGGTTTGATTTTATATTTTGGCAAAATAAATGGAAAAAAATTATGAGCCCCGACAGACAGAATTTCTTAGATTTCCTCCTTAATTTTGCTACCCCGTGTCCCATTGAATAGAACTGAATAGCACAGAAGTCACCTGTTTCATGTGTTGGTAAGCTAGCCCAAAGTTTGTACCCATTTGCTTTTCTCTGGCCTTGTCTCCATTCTAGAGGCTACAAAAAGCCTTGGTTTCCCAGTCTCCCTCATAGCCAGTAGTGGCCTTACTACTTCATAGTCTTACTAATCCTGTATAATAAAAGGCTAATATGAAAATTGTCCTCTCGACTGGGAGTTCGACCGGGAGTTCAACCAGGTGGGCAGGGGCCGGCCAGCCAACCTCCCATGTCCCCTCTCCCCCTCCCCCGCTGGCCAGGCCCAATCTGCCCCAATTGGGGCAGGACCCCACTGGTGCATGAATTCATGCACTGGGCCTCTAGTGAACTATAAGAGGAAATCTGCTGAAGGGCTTCTGGGAGAGTTTTGCTTTGTAATGAAAAGGACAAATACCCTGGGAGCATTTTTTTCTCTCTACTTCATTCCATGTCTGAGTTGCAGCAGCCATCTTGTGACCATGAAGGTATGAAGTAGAGGACCCTAATCTCCAGACACTTTATTATGTGAGAAAATGAATTCCTATCCACTGTTAGCCACACTACTAGTATCTGTTCTTGCAGTCCAAATCATTCCTAGCTCACACAATGGGGGATATCTGGCTTTGAGTTTTAAAGAATAAAATAGAACTAGCTTTTACTCAGGCAGAGTTATTTTTTAAAAATATATTATTATTGATTTTTTACAGAGAGAAAGGAGAGGGATACAGAGAAACATCGATCAGTTGCCTCCTGCACCCCCCCCGCGGGGGATGTGCCCACAAACAAGGTACATGCCCTTGACCGGAATCGAACCTGGGACCCTTCAGTCTGCAGGCCAACGCTCTATCCACTGAGCCAAACCGGTCAGGGCAGGCAGAGTTATTTTATCAGTCTCAAGTCAGTGCCCAGTCCCTATGTGAAACCTAATCTAGTGTTTGGCTGAGGTCAGTCTAGAACTGGCAAAGTCTGTAAATGGGCTGTGACAACTACATACCAGAGACAGATGAGTTTAGTGTTCGGTGCAACTATTCATCAATACAGGTTTCTTCATGTTCTGTTGTCAAAGAGAAAAGGCTTTGACATAAATAATGGCCTATAATATCAGAGTAATTGAATGCAACATCCATAAAGAGAAAATAACGGACTGATATGGAAATCCAGCATGACATAACTGCTACTTTGCTGCCAAATGTAAGTCAATGTAGTCTAAATTTTCTGCTGTGAAAGAAATGGTAATACGACGATTCCAGGAAATGATACAAGCTTAACCTGATATCAGATTTCAAGGTAAAGATTCATCCACACGTATTTTTTTTTCTAAAGTCTCTAGTAGTACCTTGTCACAAAACATGGATGGAATGGCTTTGTTGACCTTCTCAACAAGGTTGTCAGACGCTCTCCATGTTGTTGCTACCGCCGACATGTGAGGCTAGTAGCAGGAGATAAATCATGGTGTTGTGATCCTTTTGTGTGATGAGAAGTCACTCCCAGCTAAAGCGAGTTTAACTTCAGTACCGAGGAGAACCAAGATGGCGGCATAAGGTATAAACCTGTACGTGCTGCCCCCCACAACAACATTAAAACTACAACTATAAGACAAAGCAGCTATCATCCAGAACCACGGGAAAGCTGGCCGAGTGGAAGTTCTACAACTAGAAGGAAAGAAAAAAGCGCATTGAGACCGGGTAGGAGGTGCAGAGGCGCCAAGAACAGAGGTACAAAGGCACGCATGAGGCAGGCTGCACCTGGGTGCGTGGTTTTTTTCAATCGGAAGGGGATACAAGCTCTCGAATGCACTGAACTCATTTACGGCGAGACTCTGGGGTCCCAGACGCCTATGGGGAGAAACTGGACTGTCTTGCAGCAGGTCGGCAAGCGAGGGTGACTTTCTCACAGAGCTGCTCGCAGGGATCATTGTTGCTGTGGGGGCGCGGGACTTGGGGACGCAGAGGGACTCGGGGACGCAGAGCAACTGGGGAGGCAGAGATGTGGAGTCGTGGAGACTGCTGACAACAGCCATTGCTGTTTGCTCCGCCCTGGTGATTCTCTGAGACCCCGCCCCACTCAATTAACATCACCCCCCAAGCTGTGCGCAGCGGCGCAAAGGAATCACCTGCTTTTGCAGCATAACCTAACAAACTGCAGCTGGGTCAGAGAGCTCCAAAACTTCCAAACCCCAAACAAAGAGGAGAAATCTGCTGATATCGCTGTAGCTCCTGCTGGGTGGACTCACACAGTGGTTGACTTGGAGATCCAGGAGCCAGGGTACCCCTGGCCAGATACCAGATTTCAACTCCTCACACCCATAAGGGACACACTCAAGAAGCAGACTCAATGAGCACCAAAGCCCCACTGAGGCAAGTCCTACCCCATAAGGGTGTCTCCAGCACAGCAGTTCTTCTTATAGACACAG
>NW_005370552.1:1870325-1872938 GCF_000412655.1 Myotis brandtii | reverse complement strand
CCAAACCAGGATTATATGAAATGCTGAAGGATATTCTTTAAGAAGAGGAAGAAGAAAAAGGTAAAGTTAAAAATTATGAACAACAAAGTGACAACAAATAAATATCTATCAACAAGTGAACCTAAAAATTAAGTCAGAGTAAACTGGTGAATATAATGGAAGCAAGGGCATAGAAAGGTATTGGACTGACAATTCTTCTGGGGAAGTAGGTGTGGGAGGTGCGGGAAGAGACTGGACAAAAATCTTACACCTAAGGATGAGGACAGTGGCAGGGGGTAAGGGCATGGGGTGGGGTGGGAACCAGGTGGAGGGGAGCTATGGGGGGAAAAAAGAGGAACATCTGTAATAATCTGAACAATAAAGATTTATTAATTAAAAAAAAAAAGACTTCAGTACAAAGAAGTGGAGACTTGAGGACTTGGTCTGTTCTGAACGTCGCCATCGTGCTTAGAGTGTGGATACCAATGGCCCTGGCCCAATCGCTTGGAGCTGATACGACTCAATTTTAAATTGGGCCTGGAACAAATGCTGGCTGATTTCAGGTGGTATTAATATTTTTCCTCGCTTAGGGAACTTCTGTGGAACAACCAGCCGAGGCTTTAAGCTTGAGTATCCTTCATCACTCCATCGATAAAACAGGCATGTTGAAAATCCTCCCAATGGCTCCAGATCAAGTGTAAGGAAGGCTCGTAAGGGTGTCAGCCGGACTGCATCACGCGCGCTTGCAAGAGCGAGGTAAATGTGATGCTGAGAATATCTCAGAGTGATTTGGAGAACTAAGGAGAAGTATCCAGGAATGACCGCATCCGCTGGGTTGACCTGAGGGAAGGTATTAGATGACATTTTCCATCCACATGTATTTTTATATCCTGGTGGTCCTCCAAGTCAAATAGTTTGGATTCAATATAGTCTAGGTTCCAATACAACAAATACATTTCCAGTTTTGCTTTGGCAAAAAGAAAAAACTCTGAAACTTTGAAAACGATATATGTAAATGCAATTACTGAGGAATTAACAACCTCATAGTTTTTGGCAATCTTATTTTGGACCCTGGTACACCACGACCTATCCCTCAATTGTACCTAATTCAACAATCTTTTGATAACGCTCATAGGAAAGAATTTTGGCAATGTTCAAAAATAGAAAATAAAAATTATAATTCACATTTTCTTGAGCATTGTTCTCTCTCTAAACTTTGCTCTTAATTTAGAATTGGGAGTTTCCTTCCCTTTTGGCTCACTGTCTCTTATTTAAAAATCTCTAGAAATAATGGGCTCAAATGTTGAAGTAAAAATGAATTCTACACAAATCTTTCCACTGGTTTATGGGAGAGGTAGTCACCACAGTCTCAAGCGTCCTTGCATGGCCTTGCTAAGTGTGCCTCTCTAGGACAAACACCCTAACATTTTCTGTCCTTCCTGCTCATTTTTTCTACGAGCACTTCCTATTTTTGCCTGGTGGCTATACCCTCAGGTTGGAAGGTGGGCTATCACCTCTTTCATTTACACTACCTGCCTGGTTTCCAACAATCCAAGCACATCAAGTCTTACAGTCCCATTCCTGTATTTTCAACTTACTTTCCTTTATTTATTTATGTCAATCACCACCCAAGGATATTTTTTCCATTGATTTTTAGAGAGGACGGGAGGGAGAGAGAGGAGAGAGAGAAACATCCATGTGAGAGACACATCAATTGGTTGCCCCCTCCCCTCAATGTGCCCCTACTGGGGCTGGGGAAGGTGAGTCCTTCAGTGAGGGGGCCGCGCTCTAACCACTTAGACACACTGCCCAGGGCCCTATTTTCCTTTTGAACATCCTTTTGAATAACTAGTTTTCAATTTTTAAAGATATCTATTCAAACTCACAGACATTTCAATGAAATCTAATCTGATGGGTGTGACTCTTTTGTAAAACCCATCCACCCATTAATTTTTTCTTTTATTTGCAAGTTCGCTGTATTCTCTCTAGATAGAACCTTACTGCCAAACAGAAAGTGTTTAATATATGCAATAAGGCAGAGTTAAAATCCTACCAATATCACACAGAACCAGGCTCTGAGCGTTAGAAAAGACCTTAAGGACCATGTTGTACAACCCCCTATCTTTTGTGTGTATGTGACCACCAGGGCTTTTTAACTTAATACTTTTCCAAAGAGTGTTCCGGGGAAAACGTCAATAAAACCAATCAAAACAACCACAAAAGCAATGGTGATTCTAGTTAATTGGTTTAAAAAATGTGTTTGTTCGCTGAGGTAGCCTGGATGGAGGAGTCTCTGCCCTCCAGCACTGCACCACGGTGAATTGTGTGTAAATGTGTTTTACCACCACAAAGGAGGGAGTAAGCCATTGCCCTCGGAAGCGTACACCTTTAGAAGCCCAGTGACTGGCCTTCTGGAAGGACTACACGGGTGAAGCATGAGAGAGAGTATTTTAACCTCAGGGAACGGGCGAATTACAGACGGGAATCTGCAAAAAGCTGCTGGAAATGGGTCGCAGCAATGGGCGCTTCTAAACTGAATTTCTACTTCAGCTGCAGATTGCTAGGAGGCTTGAAAAAAATCCCGAGCGCAGACCTCACATGAGATCAATTAAAGGAGAATCTGTGGGGCCGGCT
>NW_005370552.1:1869793-1870180 GCF_000412655.1 Myotis brandtii | reverse complement strand
CCTGCAGGGCGGGGGAGCACCAGCGGGGAGGACTTCAAGGCTGTTTTTTGTGCTAAAACTGCCTGGATCTGGGGGTCGTAATAAGATCAGCATCCATCCAACTCCATGAGAGTGAAATGATGCTGCCAGCGGCCTCGCTTCTACCTGCAATCCTATTTTCTTGCACCTTTTCCCACACTCATAAAAAAAAAAAAATGACGGCAACGTTGTCTATCCCACGAAAGGCGCATGAGCGGACTGTGGGAGGTGCAAGGGCCTGAGAAGTCACCAGCCGCGATCATTGCTTCGCGATTCCAGAACCACAACTCACGCACTTACAGGAGGAGCGTGTCCGGCCGCAGGGGGGAACCACCCGGGAGCGCGGAGACGCACCTCGAGGCAAATCGC
>NW_005370552.1:1839387-1869245 GCF_000412655.1 Myotis brandtii | reverse complement strand
TCATCGAGTTCCTGCTGCACCGGGCCTACTCGGAGCTCATGGTGCTGACGGACCTGTAAGTGCCGCGAAACCCATGCCGGCTCCGCCGGTCCCCTTCCCGCCCAAGCGGCGGACGGGCGAGCACCGCTGTCTCCCCTAGAGGCTGCTGTTCTCTCCTCTGCGGGGCCGCAGACTCTAGATGTCGGAACTCCTGGGCTTGGCGGAGGCGGAGGACAGAAGCCTCGCATTTGGGGTCTTTCTGGAGCAGCGGCGCCCGAGACTTGTTAATTATGCATGTTGCTAGGCTGGCAGGGAAAACCTCACCTTTGGGATTTTTTTGCTCAGGTTGCCAACAGAACTGTATTGATTTCTTGGCTGGCAGCTTTTTTAGCCCAGAGCCCAACATCAGGGTTGAGGAATACATCAGCGAGCTTTTTAAAAAAAAAATCTCAAAGGTGGGAGATGTGTTTTACAGCATCTTGACGGTCCATTTTAGATGTGGGTTGTAATTGCTTCTGACTGAGCTGGAACTCGGGAGATGGATTGTGTATAAAATAATGCCATCATTTGGATCCCAAAGTTGTTTTTTTCTAGAACATTGGAAACCTTAACGCATTTGGTGTAAGGAAAAGGTTTTTGGGAACTGGTCTGCTGTTACAGTTTCTTGGTGTGTGAAGGGAATTTATAAATCACCAAGTTACCCAGGAATTGCCTTGGGACATGATGAGGGTGTAAGCCCTTCAGAGTAGGGTCAGAAAACACTGTAATGATTTTCAGTGTGCGGAGAAAAGGCGCTATAAAATTTGACGGTGTATATACTTTACTATTTTGCGTGTTTTATTCCAGGTTCAGAAAAAGTGAAGAATCATGAGTTTTTAATCTATATTCGTTTTTATCTTTTATCTGTTGCTAGGCAGATCAGTGTTTTCAATGGAAATAATTAGTATATAGATATTAGGCTCTAAAGTGTCATAGTAATTTGTTACTAGAGACTTAAAATATTTGCATATGACTAAAAGAATTTGAAAAGGTTCCTCTTATTCCTGTAAAACACCATTCTCACTCAATTCTAACATACTCTATTGAATGGGACAGAAAAAGTCTACCCCTTTCTAATGAGAAACTTAAGATGTCACGAATAGGGATTATTGTAGTAATATACTTCTTTGCACCACTTATTGTTGGATCTCATAAAAATTCAAGCGTATCCATGAGAAAATTTCATACTAGTATATGTGAAGGTTACGTGTCCTGTGTATAGCTATGGAGAAGTGTTAAAAACTGCTGCTCTGAGTGGTTGTGTAATTTGTTTTCCCATAGGGATTGTAGAAATTCTTTGAATTATTGTGGTGTTCTTGCTATTTTAGGACTTAGTTATGAAGAGAGGAACATCTGTTTATGGCTGTAGAATAAGTATATCGTTTGTTTTAGTCCCATACACTTTATATGATTATGATTCCCACACTTATATCTCTAGCATAGATCTCCAGACTCTATATCCAGATGCCTACGTGTAAATACTTAACAGGCATTTAAGTGTACCAAGTCCAGAACCAAACTCCTGTTTCCACTCAATCTCTCCAAACCTTTCCTATCTCACTAAATAGTATCGCGATTCTTCCTATTGTTGCTTCGGCCAAAAATACTGGAATAATTCCTGGCTCCTCTCTTTTCTAGCCCCACAGCACAGTTCAACAGCAAGCCTGTCATCTTTGACTTCAGAATCTGACCACTTTTCAATATTCCCATCAAGGGTTACTCCTTCGCCCATGTTACCTCAGTAGTCTGCTAACTGGTATCTCTACTGCTGCCCTTTCTCTCTTCAGTTTTTTCCTCCAAAAAATAGCCAGGATGATCCTTTGAAACCTGCTCACAACCCTCCAGTGGTTCCCCATCTCACTTAGAGTAAACGTTTTTATAGTCACCTATTTATAGGGTGACCATAAAATTTATGGTTGAAATCAGGACGCTTTTGAGCATGAAAGATGGTGCTGTTAGTAGTAATGTCAAAGCAACAGGCATAAACTGAAACTATCTTGGGCAAACCAGGAATGTGGTCACCTTAGCTTTAAGGCCCTATATCAGGGGTGGGGAACCTTTTTTCTGCCAAGGGCCATTTGGATATTTATAGCATCATTCACAGGCCATACAAAATTACCAACTTAAAAATTAGCCTGCTATATTTGGTCAAATATTTAATTAATATTTAATGAACTAATGCCTTGGCACGCCAGACCAAATCATTTTGTGGGCCTTATCCGCCCTCCAGCCAGATGTCCCCCACATTCATTCATTAATGTGTGAAATCAGTGAATAATCAGGCAATCCCCTACATTGATCTGTGCCTTCCCTCCCTTACCTCTCTAACTTCACTTGCCACTGCGCTCCTCCCTGCTTATTCTGTTTCAGGTACTCTACCTCTTGATGTTTTGTGATAGTGCGAGGCACACTCCCCTCTCCCAGAAATCTGTGGGGTTTGCTTTCTCATTTCCTTTAGGTCTTTGTTCAGACTTTCTCTGACTGTCACGGGAAGCTCTGCCTCTTCACTCTCTCCTTCTCTACTCACTGCTTTGTTTTGTTTCCTCCCCACCCTGGAAGCTCAGTGAGGATGGATTTTGATTTGATTGCTACTTTCCCCAGGGCCCAGTGGTTCTCAACCTGTGGGTCTCGACCCCTTTGGGGGTCGCACGACCCTTTCACAAGGGTCGCCTAAGACCATCGGAAAACACATATATAATTACATATTGTTTTTTATGATTAATCACTATGCTTTAATTATGTTCGATGTGTAACAATGAAATTGGGGGTCACCACAACATGAGGAACTGTATTAAAGGGTTGCGGCATTAGGAAGGTTGAGAACCGCTGGCCTAGAACAATGCCGACACATAGTAGGGGATTACCTGATTATTCATTGATTTAACACATTAGTGAATGAATTTTTAGAATGGTCATTGCAGATCATGGAGAATTTTATGGGAAGATTCGTTGTTGCTCTTGATAGATAACTTTTTTCTCTCTTGATTTGTGGTTACCAAAATTAGTTTAGGGACTTACCTTGGAAGTTCCTAAATCATGTATTTTTCCTTGTTCCAGGTAGGAACTGTCAGGATTAATGTATTAATAATGTAAGACCAGTGTTCTTATAAGAGTCTTATTTCTGCCATATTTGATGCTTGTCTGTGAACTAGCGAATGAAAAAACAGCCTTAGCATTTAAGGTGGTTTGGTTTTGGCCCCAGATTTCTGTTTTTTTCTTTGCTTGTCCACTTCCTCCTTCTGCCACACTCCCCCACCCCCACCCCCCAATACACATGCTCCCATCTTAGAGTTTATACTCTGCCTTGACTTTTTAGAGACTTAGCACCTACTCTTTTTTAAACCTCTTTAAATTAAAATTAGAAAATGCTAGAATTTCAGTCTTGTAAAGTTACCCCACATTTAGGTATAAGTTTCTGACTTACCATTTCCAAAAATTAGCATTTTAAAAAAGGCTTTTGCCTCAAATGGTGGATTTGTTATCTGTAAAGGAATTTAAAATAGATTAGGAGGAATTGGGGGAGGGGGGGGGGGATGTAGGCAGCAAAGCCTGTCCTTTGTCCCTGAAATAACACCACCTGTGACATGGGATGGTCCTTTTAGGGGCAGGTGGGAGAGCTGGAGCAATGATTCCTGTGCTTTCTCCCGAAAGGCTCTACTTTTTTCTGTCTTTCTTGCACCATGGTTCTTATTCTCGCCTTCCCTTGAGGACAAGGGGACTGTTCTCAAGAGCTTCCACATGTAGAGGAACTCAACAGCTGCTTTTACTTCCGGTCTTCCAGTAAAGCCTTTCTGCTTCATCCTCTGGTCTGCTTGTTCTTGCAGCACCTACCTAGTTTCCTTTTATTACTTGGATGCTATCTTCAGCTTCCATCCCACTGTCTACCATAGGAATTGTAGGTAACTATAAGCCAGAGCTTATTTGAATAGTTTTCCCTCGTGGTCTTAGTTTTCTGTACCTGTGGCATGTGGGTGGGAGAAGAGGATCTAAGGGTGTTGGTGTGTATTCTTCAAGAACGATGAAATGTCAGGGGAGGCTTTAGAGTTCAGGCCATTGCATCTTGGGCCCTGGGATAAAGGTTTACAGAGCATGGCGATTCAGGAGGCAGATCAGGACCTTTCTAACAGCATCTGTGGGTGTGAGAGTGCTAAACAGTCAGGGGAGATGGTGACATTGGTTGCTGGCTGTCAGTACTGGAGAACTAGCAAAAAAAAAAAAAAGAAAAAAGAAATGACAAAGAATCAGAACCTTACTGGAGCTGTTTAAAAGTAATATAAATAATTTACATCTACTCACGTGCAGCAGCATAATTACTGTGAAACCCATGCGGACACTGCCTCTTTTGTGTGCTCAGCTTCCAGCTTTGCCCACCATAACAAAACAGGGAGGATCAGTGCTGGGAAGCGACTGTTCCACTGGATACGGGGAGACTGGCAACCAAGGAGGACTCTGCATCTGTGACCATTTTAGCCTTAAAATCATGTTTTCTCTGCTATAGTGTGCTAATGGAAGGCTTGGGCTTCATAAATGTCTGAGGTTCATGCAATACCTTTTGAAGCATTCTGAATGGAGAAAAATGCTCCTTTGTTAGTTTTTCCCTTATAGCCCTATTACTGGAAACTTATAAAAGAGTTGGTAGCCACACAAGCCTGTTTATCTAGTTTTTCTGAATCCTAAGGTGTTTAATAGAGTCAAAGTAAAGACTATTATCATTTTAATGAAGGTGTGCATATATTTAGTCAATTTCTTTTTTTTCTCCTTAGACTGCCAAGGAAATCTGATGTGGAAAGGTGAGTATGAAAAAAACCTTAAATCTGTGTCTGTGTTGCTATATCTGTGAGTATGTGTGTGTATGTGTGTGTGTGTGAGAGAGTGGAAGTGGGTATTGGCCTGGATGGTAGTGCCGCAGATCGGAAACCTAGGCCCAGAGAGTCGGGGTGATTTTTTTCTCATCATTTCTTTGTGATTTCTTCTTCCCTGACAATTCTTGGTGTGAGACCAGCTCTGGACCTTAGGTTTTAGGAACCTTTTTTAAAAAATATATTTTATTTATTTTTTACAGAGAGGAAGGGAGAGGGATAGAGAATTAGAAACATCGGTGAGAGAGAAACATCCATCAGCTGCCTCCTGCACACTCCCCACTGGGGATGTGCCCGCAAACAAGGTACATGCCCTTGACCGGAATCGAACCTGGGACCCTTCAGTCCGCAGGCCGACGCTCTATCCACTGAGCCAAGCCAGTTAGGGCTTTAGAAACCTTTTTAAAGTCACTGACCAGTTCAAGCCCCTGAGAAGATGTAAAACTTAATAGAAGAAGCTAAGGAATAGACTGGCTTTAAAAGTTGGCTGCTAGCTTACCATTTGCTACAATGATGCAATTAGATATCTTTAGACGCTTGACATTTGTCTACTATTGTTGCTGTTTTAGAGTTGAATTTTGATTCAGTTGCAATTTGAGGCTTAAGATGCAACTAAACACTATTATGTTTCCATAAGCCAAAGGAGCAAGATAAATTAAGGTTTCAAAGAAATTTTGTGATGGAGATATTATGGCTACAGCATAGGCTGTTTGACTATATTTTTGGCATTTCTTATGCTCCTTAGTTTATTTTTTTTAAAATACCAAGTCACTGGAGAGGATTTTAGCTTTTATTAATGATTACACTCTCCCCCCTACCCTCCACCGACCTTTCTGATAGAATTAGACATAGATCAAAAAGAGGTGAAAAAAAAATTGAAGCGTGCCTGTGTTACGGTTTGGCTGGCCAGTTGTAAAGGAGGGACATGAAAATGAAAGTCAGGATTTGTGCTGTCCACTCTCGGGTGGGAAGGGCTCTGGAAAACCGACCCCTTGAGACAGCCTGCTGGAAAAAGCCCACGTTACAATCGTTTGCAATGGGGGGTGTCCTCTTTCTAGGAGAGGAGCTCATTTGGGAAACCGCATTACTAACATACAAATAGGTTTGTTCCGGAAGAGGAGCAGAGACTCACGTCCTCTGTAAGCCGTTCAGAGTTCGAGTGACAGTCAGTACTGAGGCTCCTGGCACTGAGGTGGCTGCCAGATCATAATGCACATTTAGCATTTCTGCGGTGGCCCACTCTTGCCTGTGAGGCTCTGCTAATTTTCTCTCTTAGGGTCCTTCACTGGCAGAAAGTCACAACTGGATTTGCCCCCTTGATTCTTCTCTTTATACTTCCAACAATATTGCTGGCTGATTCTTAAGAAAGCCTGTCAGGTTATTTGTGGGCTACGTGTGCTTTTTTTTTTTTTTTTTTTTTTTAAACATTTTTATTGATTTCAGAGAGGAAGGGAGAGGGAGAGAGAGAGAAACATCAATGATGAGAGAGAATCATGGATCAGCTGCTTCCTGCACGCCCCTCATGGGGATCAAGCACACAACCCAGGCATGTGCCCTGACTGGGAATTGAACCGTGATCCCCTGGTTCATAGGTCAAGACTCAACCCCTGAGCCACACTGTTCGGGCATATGTGTGCTCTTGATAGGAGCTAGACTCTATAGTCTTCAGTCAGGATTATACTTCAGCAAAAATTTCATTTTGGTGCATTGTACCATAGTATTGGTATTGGCGAGATGCAGAGCTATGGATTGGATCTGCAGGTCATTGAACAGCTGTACTAAGATTAACAGGTCAGAATCCAATTGGAGAGAGGTTGGTGTGCTGTTTGGGTCCTGTCATTGGTCCTGGCCTGTTGAATATGTTTTCAGTGTCTTAGGTAAACCATGGGAGGTATGATTGTCAGTTCTGTAGATGACATGCAGTTGAGAGGTCTAGCTTACTAACACATTGATTGACAACATAAAGCCTTTCATTAAGCTTTAAAGACTCTATAAGGAGATGATAAAAACAGTGATGAATAAGTATTGAGAGAAAAAGGATTGTAGTAGGTATAGAATAAAAATAGATATGGACAGATCTAGCTTTTACTTTTAGTACTCAACTTACTTTCTTTGCTTGGCTAATTTAATATCTAAGTTTATCATTGAAATTCGTTTGGTAAAGAGTTGCATGGCTAAATTCTTTTATTATTTAATTTTTTAAGTTGTGCCCTTGCTTTTGTAGGAATAATACAGTTGCAAGCTCTATTTCAATTCTTTCCTCTTACCAAAAGGCTACTAATGCATAACTCATAATTTCAATTATAAAATTTCTAATTCCTAACTTGGTCCCCTATGTAACCCAGTTAATTTCTATATAGTAACTTTATATCTGTGAATTTACTATATTTTAGCAAACAACTTTTATTGCAGTATAAAATTAATTTTTAAATGTGATTTATTGCTAAAACATTCTTTTGGATTTATGACAGATAATAAAGCATATGCAGGTGGTATATAAAATATAACAATAATTTATATGTATTTAGGTAAATATTTTAAGTGGTTCATTTTGTTGTAATGGTTTTAAACAAAGATTGAGTCATACTTTAGCTCAGATTAAATAAACTGAAGTTCTCTTTTAAATATGCTAATTTATTAAGAATTGTTTTATTTTTATAGGAAAATAGAAATAGTACAGTTTGCTAGCCGGACACGTCAACTCTTTGTGCGATTACTAGCTTTAGTGAAATGGGCTAATAATGCTGGCAAAGTGGAAAAATGTGCGGTGAGTTAAACTTTTATTTTACATAAAATAACTTTGTGGAATGTTAACTTACAATAGACTCTCATTTTAGCTTTAACTTATATATGCTGATTTGTTTTGAGAAACATTACTTATGTGAATAATATTTCTGATGATAATGTATAATGTATGTCTGTAGCAGCTGAGTATTTGCTTATGGACAGAAAGAAAACTAGGCAATATCTGGAGACATCATTAAGCTAGAAGATATTAATGAAGAGACTTTAGATGGAGGGAATGGTTAGCTTATATTTGTATGGTTCCTTGGTTTGCAAAGTACTCCCTTATATTTTGCCTGTTGATTCTTGACAACCCTGTGTGACAGAGTCAGTATTTCTTATTTTACAAATGAGGAAACAATAAGTTTCCTAGAAGTTAAGTGGCTTCTTCAAGGTCACAGAGCTGATAACAGCATATATCTGTTTATTCGTCTACTCATTCTCCAAACATTTATTGAGCACAGGTTATGGGATTTGGTGGGTGGAGACTTGAATGAGGAGGCACAGTCCCCGCCCTCAAGAAGCTCATAGTATTTGGACTCTTTAAAAAAAATATGTTTTATTGATTTTCTACAGAGAGGAAGGGAGAGGGATAGAGAGTTAGAAACATCGAGGAGAGAGAAACATTGATCAGCCGCCTCCTGCAGGCCCTCACTGGGGATGTGCCCGCAACCAAGGTACATGCCCTTGACCGGAATCGAACCTGGGACCCTTGAGTCCGCAGGCCGACGTTCTATCCACTGAGCCAAACCGGTTCTGGCAGTATTTGGACTCTTGAATAATGCTTTGGAATTCAAAGGACTGACGTGCAGTGAAGTGGACCAAAGATGCTAAAAATATTGTCCATTGATATGATTGGGGAATAAAAGTTTGTAGACAGAAAGTCTTTTGTACACTGTAAAACACCATTGAAAGAATAATGCTTTACATTATTATAAGTGTTATAAATACTTAAACGGGTTTATTCCAAGCTTATTTATCAGAAATTTTACACTTCATTTCATTGTTTTGGAAATTTGGGCACCAAGTCTAAATAAATCTATTTTGGCCAAAGTGAAGAAGCATGGTATAGTATTTCTGAAAAACAGAAGGTTTCTTTTCAATAATTAGTTAATTTGGGGTAATCTTTTCTTAAAGATGTTCAAACTTTCAGTGAAAAGTTAGGTGTTACTAAAGTATATCAAATCCAAGTGTTCAATTGTTCAAAAACGTGTTAAATCCTAAATTATACCATGGGTAGTTAAGTTACTTGTTTGATACTGAGTTGTGCTTCAATAACATATCCAACATAAACCAAAACTCTTGGTTTTGATATTGAGCCATATTGCATTCATCTTTCATTAATTCATAGTATAGTATTCTGTTATTTTTTTTGAATTGGCTATTCAAATAAGTCATTCTGATAAAGTCTCATTGGATTTATATTGTTTTCATTTTGTGACTGTAGATATAGATGTGTTTATGTCAAAGATAAAGTCCATCAGCTGGAGAATTAGAGGATTATTCGTGTTTTGACACTTCTGTGTCTTTAGAGATGCTTGATATGAATAGATCATGATCTTTAGCCCTGTCAGACATATTACATGTGTAACTGAGTGTATAAATACACAGTTTAGTCTGACTAATGTTTTATCTAAGAAAAAGAGAAATATCTCTTGTTTTCTTAGAGGTATTTAAAAAAAACAACAGCTTTATTGAAATGTAGTTTACATATCATGCCATCCACCCATTTAAAATGCACAATTCAGTGGTTTTTAGTATACGTATTCACAGGTACGTGCAACCATCACTGCGGTCAATTTTAGAACATTTTCATCACTTCAAAAATTAAACCGTTGCCCTTTTAGCTATCATCCCCAAGTACCTGCCCCTAGCCCCCAGCAAGCAATACTCTGCTATCTCTATAGATTTGCCTATTCTGAACATTTCATATAATTGAAATCATCACATGTGGTCTTTTGTGACTGGCTTCTTTTACCAAGCATAATGTTTTCAAGATTCACTCATAGTGTAGCATGTACTAGTACTTCATTGTTTGTTGTGGCTGAATTGTATGGTTTTTGTTTGTCCACTCATCAGTTAATGGGCATGTAGGTTATTTCCAGTTTGTGGCTATTACGAATAATGTTGCTATAAACATTCATGTACAAGCTTCTGTGTGGACATATGTTTTCATTTCTCTTGGGTATATACCTGAGGGCTCCACTCTCTCCATGCCGACACTTGTTCTTGTGGGACATTTTGATTCTAGCTGTCCTAGTAGGTGTGACAGAGCATCTCATTGTGGTTTTGTTTGCATTTCTTTGATGACTAATGGTGTTGAACATCTTTTCATGTGCCTTTGGCTATTTGTATATTTTTCTTAGACAAATGTCTATTTGGTGCTCAGTTAAATTTTAAAGGAAGATTATTAGCCATATTAACAGCTGATAGGTGAGTACTTAAAAGAAAAAAACGAACATGCTGATCATTAGGGACTGACATAAAGTCACTAATAAGTTACTCAAAACTAAAGTTTTAATCTTTATTTATTTGACTTCTAAGACAAAGGAGTATAGCTGAAGTTAGTATATTTTGAGTTGAGCAAGGTGGTTTAGAGTGTTTCATTAATTACCTATGTTTAAGGTAGAGGGACTTGGGCTGGATAAACTGTGGCACCCCATTAGGGTTGAGGCAGGTCTTTGTTATTCTTTGGCCTTGGCTTTGGCCTGATAAGCATTTTTAGTGTCCGGAGTAAAGGGAAAATTGGGATGACCTAAATCTGAGTAAAAACCAGTTCAGAAGTTCAAAGAAAGCAAGATTAAAAATGGTTTTAAATATGTTAAAATCAGACACATTCTAGTCCTGCATTAAGTTGGGATGGAAAAGCAGATCTTGCTTGTTAGAGATTCATAAAGATTCATGTACAAAAGATTAAGGCCTTTTAGTTAACTCCAAGCTTGCTGTGTTTTAGCAATGGCTTCTAATAAAGAAGTTAGTGTCGGTGGCATTGATAGAAATCCATTTTACTAGTGTGGGGGCGCAAAAAAAAATGTTCCTCCCATCTTTCTAAGTTCTTCTGATTAGGCGAAAAATCAAATTAACATGAGACAGATTAATAGGAGAAAATGTCCAAGTTTCTTAATATGTACCTATGGAGGTTACATAATGCTATGAGACTGGGCAGTGAGGCTTATATGCTATTTTGGACTAAGGAGAGGGAGGCAGGGTCTGGTATTTCAGAGAGAGAAAGCAGGCAATTTACAGGTAGCTGAGAAAGAGCAAACATGTGGTAAGCATTCTTGCTGGGCCACCCAGAAACAATGGGACACAGAGGGGAGCCCAACAAACAGGCTTTGCTAGATTCCTCTCTGTCTGCCACATTTAATCTCTATTATGATGCTAAGGTGATGCTCCCTTCCTCTAAACAGGCTTTGCCATCTGAATTCCTTTAGACAGGTAAGGAGGAGGGGCAAAGGTTCTTTCTGAGTCTTGTTTCTTAAAAATAACCAGCTTAAAATAGCCCCCAAAGTATATGTTGGGATGGCAAACCTTTGGTCCCTTTCACTAGTCATAGAAGGTAGCACTTGTACTGCTGGGCTTTGCTGGTCTAATAGTTAGAAGAAACATTTTTGGTTCCAGAGTCTCTGATTGACTGACTTTCTTTGGGCAAGTGTCTTAACTTAAGCCTCAGTTTTCTTATCTCTAAGCTGATGGTGATTGTGAGTGTGGAAATGCTGAGAAAATGTAGGGCATGATGTATAAATTCTGGATGCCATATTTTAAGTTGGCTACTGATACACAAGCATTTGCAGGTACTGGGACAAGGATGGTGAGTCCGGAATTTGGAGATGTGAAGGCTAATTGAAGTGACATGGAATGGTTAGCTCGAAAATAGGTTGGACTTCCCCAATTTGAAGGGCATGAGAGACTAAGTTTTGTTCCAGAATAGAAGTAGAAGATAGAAGTTTCAAGGAAATAGATTTCAGCTTTGTGATGAGCTCTAGAGCCCAGATGCCCTTGTGAAATGCACTGAGTTAGGGAACTGATGGGAAGTATTGGGCATGAAGTTGACCTAGATCTCATAATGAGCAATGTTTATTGAGTGTTTTATATGTTCTAGGCACTGTTCCAAAGGTTTCATATGCATTAACTCTTTTTTTGTTGTTGTTAATCCTCACCGGAGGATATTTTCCCCGTGATCTTTAGAGAGTGGAAGGGAAGGGGAGAGACAAAGAGAGAAACATCGATTGGTTGCCCCCTGCACTTGCCACGACCAGGGCTGGGGATGAAGGCTGCAACTGAGGTACGTGCCCTTGACCGGAACTGAACCTGGGACCGATACTCTATCTACTGAGCCAAACCAGCTAGGGCCGCATTAACTCTTAATCCTCAGAACAACCTCATGAGGTTGGAAGTCATCTCCATTTCACAGATGAAAAAACTGAGGCACAGAGGGATTAAATAATTTATCCAAGTTTATAGGGTCAGTTAAGTTACAGAGTTAACACTGAGATCAAGGTAGTCTGGGTCCAGGAGTCCACACTTCATTGCCAACAAAAATTTTAACTGAAAGTCTTTTTATTTTTTAAAATATATTTTATTGTTTTTTTTACAGAGGGGAGGGGAGAGGGATAGAGAGTTAGAAACATCGATGAGAGAGAAACATCGATCAGCTGCCTCCTGCACCCCTACTGGGGCCCGCAACCAAGGCACATGTCCTTGACCGGAATCGAACCTGTGACCCTTCAGTCTGCAGGCTGATGCTCTATCCACTGAGCCACACCGGTTAGGGCTAACTGAAAGTCTTTTTAAAAGAAAGGGTTTATTAGGCCATTGCTAGCAAAAAAAAAAAAAAAAAGGAGGAGAAGAAGACTGTCTGGGGCATGGAGTCTAAACCACCAGCAGCATGGCTAGGTAGGAAAGACAGACATGTCCGTCCTCCTGGAGTTTTGCCAGTGGCTTCATACAGCAAGTTGGGGGTCGGGGAGATGTAAGCCATTCTGAAAGGCTTTACATTCGCTATAGACAAAGCGGGTGGGAGAAGGTGTAGCAGGGCTAATTCCATGACTATTTAAAGCTCATGTGTCAACAAGAAGAGGGGGCTCCTGGGGTTCAAGGTGCCTGGCTCTTCTCTCTTTCTAGATAATCTCTGAAATAGCCACCTGGCAGTTAATTTAATAATGCAGACCTGCACTGAGGAGTCTGAGCAGTCTTTTGTTGGTTTTGCACTGCACCTAACTGATTGACCCCCTTTTGTCTCTTCCTTCCACCCTCTGGCCTTCTGTAATTGAATTTAGGACATCCAGAATTTTCTCCTTGTCACCAACCAGCTCCAGAAGTCTGTAAGAGTAGTAAAAAGGATTTTAATCTATTTATGTTTTCTAACGTGATAATTGTGTATCTGGAATGTTAAGGATGAAGAAACGAATTAAATTAATAGAAGATTATTGTTTTCAAAAAGATACTGGGGGAAATTATTTTTTAATAATTTCTTTTTTTGATCCTCACCCAAGGATATATTTTGTTTTTAATTGATTTGAGAGAGAGAGGAAGGGAAGAGAGAGCTACATCGATGTGGGAGAGAAACGTCAATCAGCTGCCTCCCATAGCTTCCCGACCAGGGACCGAATGCACCACCTTTTGGTGCACTGGACGACGCTCTAACCAACTGAGCCACACCAGCCAGGGCTGGAAATTTTTTGAAGAAATACTTTGTAATAGCAAATACCTATATTAATTCCCCTTGAAGTTTACTTTGAAATGAATCAGTGATATTTGAAGTGAAAAGTTGCTAGTTGCCAAGGAAGCTTAATTAATCCATTTACCCTTTGCTTTAAAGATGATCTCCAGCTTTTTAGACCAACAAGCCATCTTGTTTGTGGACACTGCTGACCGCTTGGCCTCGTTAGCTAGAGATGCGCTGGTCCATGCGCGCCTACCTAGTTTTGCCATCCCATATGCCATTGATGTATTGACTACTGGGTCTTACCCACGGCTGCCAACCTGCATTAGGGTAAGTACATTCTCTCCTACCAACCCTGTTCTTAAAAGCTGAAGGCTTTGGCATTGGATCTACTATATTATTAAGTAAACTACCAAAAACTTTCATACTTTTAAAACAAATATTTATTTGTTTTTTCCTGTATAACTAAGATTGTGTTTTGTTTAAATAAATTGGGGTCAGAATGTGAGTAGCTATGAAAATGGGTGGATCATTTTTTTTCGGTGAGGGAGAACAGATATGCAGGTGTAACTTACATCTATTTCTGTTATGAAAATACTGCATGCTGGTTGCTTTGGGGAAGTGTTTTAAGAAGTTTACTATGCTGGTTTTTGACTGCCTTAGTAGTATTGTATTTTATACTTCTAAGTGGTGGACGTCATCTCGTGACATTAAGTTGGTTTCATAAATAGAACACGAAGAAGATCATGTTGCATGACCATCTTAGCTGAGTGACTGGTGGAATCACGTGGCACTCTAATGCATGAGAGTAAAGGTCACTATTATTGGGTGTAGAAGGCAGGAATGAGTGTTAAGATTCTCTTGGGTAAAGTAAGAAAATACTACGTTAAGAAGACACAGCTAAAAATTACGCCTCTTTGTACATTATTTTAAAATCACTTAAATTTTTTTGAAGGACAAAATTATTCCTCCAGACCCAATTACCAAAACTGAGAAACAAGCCACCCTTCACCAGCTGAACCAGATTCTTAGACATCGGCTTGTAACCACCGATCTTCCTCCTCAATTAGCAAATCTTACAGTTGGTATGTACCTGAAGGCTCTTGTTTTAAGAATTGACTTGTTGGAAATATTTTTTTAAAGCTTTTGGGATTTTATTAAAAGAAATATCATTATGAGGTTTTGCCCTACAATTCTGATGGTGTTTGAATCTGTGACTGGTCAGCCCTGTCATTTCTCTTTTATTACCTGGAAATACAGTGCTGGTGTTTGAAGCTGACAGGTGGGTGAGATCACCTTTGTTCCTTGATGCCAGAAGAGTTGCCTTTGGTTTCTTAATGGCCCAGAACCTGGCTACTGCTTATGCAGGAACCACTGAATTGTTTGAACATTTGTGAAAAAACATTCAATCTATTTAAAATTTCTTATAAGCAAGACTAAGGTTCTGGGTTAGCAAAGAGCTGCTTACTTTTTTTTCTTTTTTTTAGCAAAGTAGACTTACTCTTCTTCTTTTAAAAGCAAATGGCCGGGTGAAGTTTCGAGTTGAAGGAGAATTTGAAGCCACCTTGACTGTAATGGGAGATGATCCTGATGTTCCATGGCGTCTGCTCAAGCTAGAAATTCTAGTAGAGGATAAGGAAACAGGAGGTAAATCATAAATCTGGATTGAAGTCCTAAGTATTGATTTAAATGTTTGAGTTTTTTAAATCATTGAAACAGTTTGGCAGAATAATAAATGTGTTTAGCAATTTATCCTGTAATTTGAAGCAGATTTCACGATAATCATAATTACCTACTGACCTTAGAGATTTCGGTGCCTAAGTATAATGTTCTCTAGTTTCCATAGATAGTTTCAATTCTTTTTTAAAAATTTATTATTAGTTAATATATTCTTCCATAGTTGGTACTATGACATGATCTGTACGCTTTTCTGATTAACCACTTTGTTTTCTCCTGTGAATGGAAGATGGACGAGCCTTGGTTCATAGCATGCAAATCAACTTTATCCATCAGCTGGTACAATCTAGGCTCTTTGCTGATGAGAAACCTCTTCAGGACATGTACAATTGCCTGCGTATCCTTCTGGAATTTGAGACACATGTTTATAAGGAATTTGTGTCTCCTTCTCACCTCCACATTTCCATCTGCCCCTCATCTCAAACTGTAGCAGCTTAAGCTCTCCCCATCCACTTTGTTGGGTAGAAATAGGGCTGGGGAAACTAGTCAATGTGAAGAATAGTAATCGGTAGTAAACCAAGTTGTAAATTTGCTGTTGACTTTGCGGGTAAAAACAGAAAATGATGAATTAGAAGTAGTACTATTTGGAGAAAAAATATTGGTCTACCCATATTCTCTAAACTATAATGAATTAAGGGGCAACTAAATGGTTTGTTTATATTGGATCAAAATTAAATATACATTTTTCTAAAACTATGCCACAAATTATACCACTTTTTAGGATAAGTCATTGGCGAACTGTAATTCCAGAAATTTCTGTCAGAACCAGTTTTTAGGACTAGAGCTTTTGTTAAATGAAGTTTGCTTGTACTTCATTGGCTGTTGTAGTGATATGTATTATATTTGCTTAACGAGATCCATCAGATTCTTTTTGCTTGTCACTTCAGTTAGAAGTGCTACATTCCCAAACTCTGATGTTAATCCGGGAGCGGTGGGGAGACCTTGTGCAGGTGGAAAGGTATCATCCTGGGAAGTGCCTCTCCCTCTCCGTTTGGAAGTAAGTAAAGTTGGTTCTGGTGGGTTCCAGCTCTGACTGTAATTACTCTTTTTGTTTCTCTTTTTCTCTCGTACATCTGATGCACTATATACTGATAGCTGTGTGCCTCTGGCAATATGATTTTGTATAGTGAGGTCCCATGGTATCCTAGAAACTATAGAGGACATCCATAATTGACAGCTTTCTTAGAATGTGGCATGTTTGAAATACGTAGACATCTATCTGTTTGTATTAAGACTTTTCTTAAAGAGTTAGGTGACTCTGGGCTCAAAGCAGATTGCTAAAAGACTTAGATTATTGGATATTGTTTTAAAAACAAACCTGCTTGCTTATCACAGTTTTACACTTTGAATTGCTCCTTTTAAAATCTTTTTGGGGGAGGGTTTCGGGAAAAATTAGTATCGAGCTGCTTACAGTCCCAATTTCCTATTCGAACTTTGCTTGATCCCCATTTTCTGTAAAGGAATCAGAGATGAATAGATATCACTTAAAATACAGGTTGTTCTATTTTGGGATTTTTTTTTATTTGTATGCATGTGTTTTATTTTTAAATTCTGTGTCTGGGGTTTTTTTGTTTGTGGGTTTTTTTGTGGGTTTTTTTTTTTTTTTTTGGATGCAGTAAATCAAATATTGTGTTTGATTACAGAATAGCTGTCTTCCCAATATTAATGTATTCCCTCCACAAACAGTGAGGGCCTGCCATGTTCTGGCCTCTGGCTCAGACACACAATGGATTGCCTCTATTTCATCCCAAAAGTTAACAGGCGTTGTTGAAAAAAATTGTATATTTTTTCTCTTTAGTCAACAGATTCTTGGGAGAAAAACAGGGACGGCATCTGTTCACAAAGTTACAATTAAAATCGATGAGAATGATGGCTCGAAGCCTTTACAGATTTTTCATGATCCTCCTTTGCCAGCTTCTGATTCCAAATTAGTAGAAAAAGCCATGAAGGTAGATATCTCAATATATTTTAATATTGGTTTAATTAAATTAATATAATGTAGCTTATCATTTATACTTAAACTTTTAGTGTAAATTCTTTAAATTACCTAATTGTTCCTAGAACCCTTTATGGAACTTGTTTTAAATGACTGTTATGCTTCTGCAGTTTTAAAGATGTTCTTTCATATTTTGTAATTTTGATCAGGTCATCATTTTGTTTTTAAGGTCATTTAATCTCTATGATAACTGATACATATAGTATCTTGATCTATACTCATCAAAATGTTACCTGTAGTCTTTAAGCTACCAGTACCACATGGTTATTTTTTTACTTTAAGTTTGTGCTTAATCATTATGATTCTAAAAGGAAATATCTTGAAGCACAATAATCTATTCAAGCTTTAAAGTAAAAATGTTTAAATTGCACATGTGATTCTGTTGTTCTTGTCTATGCAGATTGATCACTTATCAATAGAAAAACTCCTGATTGACAGCGTTCGTGCACGAGCGCATCAGAAGCTCCAGGAACTGAAGACCATTCTTAGAGGCTACAATGCCAATGAAAACTGTAGGTTCTTTTAAATAGGCATCTTTGTCTTTCTTTTGTTTAAATTAGTATTCACTTTTATTTTCTGAAGGGTCTGTCTTAGTGTGACTTCTTTCCTGATATATAGGTTTTGTTGTGAAGGCTGGACATTTTTGCATTTTAACTTGTGATCTGCCCAGCTTGTCCTAACTGTCCCCTTATTTTCTTTCTATTTAGCTTGGCCTTATTTGAAATGTATGCATATTGACCCTCCTTAAAACTCTTTTTTTTCCTATTGAAATTGAAGCTATTTTAACATCTTAATATGAATTTTATTTCTCTTAGGTTTTCTTCTAAGGTTAAGGCAGCTTTGCAAATGTTTATACTATAGTTATAAAATGGGCCTCTTTGAAGCAGAATGTATGCTTTGTCTTTTAAAACATTTTTTGAATTGTTAATACTTTAACAGGGTTCAAAATAAGAAATACAGATAGACACACCGTGAAAAATCTTCCAGTTACCTAGTAGATTCAGAGCTTTAGGGGGACAGTCCGTCATTTAGAAAGTAAGTACTTTTCGTTCTAGGAATATAGCTTCACAGTATCATTATGGGCATATTTACTATCCCTGCCCCAGTTGTTTTTGGCTGTGGCTACCTTGTACCCACAGTGAGCAGCCTTTAAGTGAGATGATGTTGGTGAAGTGCCATATAAATAAGAAGTCCTCATAGCGCTAGTAGCAAAGGTACTGCGTTTCATTATCACAGAGCCCACATCAACCCATTATACTTAAAAAGGCAGCTTCTTAGGTACAGACTAGTCACACTGGAATGGAACTGCTTTGGTGAAGTAGAGAAAGACACTGCCTGAAGAAAAGACAAAGTCAGGAAAATAAATGTGTATTTAGAACACAAATTTCCAAGGAAGGTGAAAAAGAGGATCTAAGACAAGCTAAAAGAGGAAGAGTAGCTCAACTTAAAAATGCAAATGTGGGCCTTAAAGAAGGGTGTGCCAGGCATCTAGCGAATGTAGTTGTTCCATCTACTTTGAGGGGGTATGTCCTTTAACCCCATCAAGGTTTAGCATTAGATTTCTCAAGTCTTAATAATTTAAATTTAATTATAAGATGTAGTGTAAGTTGCACCCCCCCCCCCATTTTAATCCCTCAAGCAATGTTACTAAATACAGACCTAAAATTTATGATTGGAAAGCATAATTAAAACTCTCATTGGACCCTCCTTTTTGTTTTTTTCACTGCTTTATTGAGATATAATTCACTCATTCAGTGTTTTTTTAAAATATTCAAAGAGTTGTGCAACCATCACCACAATCTAATTTTAGAACATTTTAATCATCCCCGAAAGAAACCATGTACTCATTAGCAGTCACTCCCCCATTCACCCCTCCCACCAGCTCCCTGGCAACCACTAATCTGTTTCTGTCTATAGAATTGCCTTCCAGGAAATTTCAGAGTAATATCATATACAGCAGGTCCTCAAATAAGCCGGTCCACCATATTGTTCAATGTTGTTTTGTTAAAACGTTGCTGAGATGCCATAGGAACCAAACTCTTGTTTATTATCAATTAGCCTGTGGTAAAATTGGTTTTATTATATGCTGTTTTGCTTAAAGTCTCAGAACCTATTGATGACATTAAGTGAGGACTTACTGTAATGTATGGTCTTCTGTGTATTTCTGTTAGCAGAATGTTTTTGAGGTTTGTCCATATTATGGCATGTTTCAGTAGTTCATTTTTATTGTCAAATAACTTATTGTATAGATATACCACATTTGTTTATCCATTCATTGTTGATGAGGTTAGTTTCCACCTTTTTGCCTATAATGAATAATGCTGCTATGAATATGTACAAGTTTTTGTGTGGACCTATGCTTTCATTTCTCTTGGATATATATGTACCTATGAATGGAATGGCTGGGTCATATAGTGACTCTATGTTTTACCTTTTGTCATGTTTAACACCTCTTTTTTATTCCACTAGTACAGTGATGGCAAACCTATGACGCGTGTCAGAGGTGACACGCGAACTCATTTTTTTGGTTGATTTTTCTTTGTTAAATGGCATTTAAATATATAAAATAAATATCAAAAATATGTCTTTGTTTTCCTATGGTTGCAAATATCAAAAAATTTCTATATGGGACACGGCACCAGAGTTAAGTTAGGGTTTTTCAAAATGCTGACACGCCGAGCTCAAAAGGTTCGCCATCACTGCCCTAGTAGCATGTGAGGATTCCAGTTTTCTCCACATCCTCACCAACACTTGTTATTGTCTATCTTTGTTTCTAGCCATCCTGGTGGGTATGAAGTGGTATCTCATAGTGGTTTTGATTTGCATTTTCCTAATGATTGTTGAGCATCTTTTCACTTATCTTTGGAGAAATGTCTATCCAGATCTTTTGCCCATATTATACTTGGATTAATTACCTTTTTATTATTGAGTTATAACAGTTCTTTTTGTAAGTTCCTTTTCATGTATCATGATTTGCAAGAATTTCTTTTCATTCTATGAGTTGTCTTTTCACTTTCTAAATGGTATCGTTTGTAACACAAGTTTTTAATTTGGACAATGTCCAATTTGTCTATTTTTTTCTTTAGTTGCTTGTGCTTTTGGTGTCAAACCTAAAGAATCCATTACTTAACCCAAGGTCATGAAGATGTACCCTTGTGTTTTCTTCTAAGAGTTTTATAGTTTTAGTTCTTACTTTCAGGTAGGGGTCCAACTGAGTTTTTTGTTTGGGGATATGCAGTTGTCCTAGTAAATTTGGTTAAAAAGATGATTTCCCCCCTATTTAATTGTCTGGGCACCCTTGTTGAAGTGCCCCTTTTCTTCTTAATGAAAACTTTTAAAGTATTTTTGCAATCTTAATTTTTTCTAATTTTTCTTATTTCTAGTTTTTCAAAATAGAGAAATTCTAAAATTTCATTTGTTGGGATTGCAGAAAATAGGGGTTTGTGATCTTGTGATAGGCTCTGGTTTACTTTAGTATAGTCTGTAAACAAGACTTAGTAAGTAAAAAAAAACTCAGTATGATTGCCCAGGGGATATTTAAATTACTTTGAAAAATAGACTCTAAGTATGTGTTACATAGGAAGTGCTGTTTGAATAAGTTACGAAGATTTTTCTTTGGCAGCATTTGGTAGCGATGTCACTACTTGAGTTAGTAGCCAGAAGACCTGAGTTCAGCTGCGTGTCTTGAATGATCACAGTCTTCGGGCCCCATTCTCCTCATTTGTAATTAGCGGATGTCCGGGCTCTTCCGGGATCTCTAGAACTCCAGCAAAAGGGTGGTTTCCAAGGCCCAGGTGTCTGTGGAGTCCTCGGTGTTAGAGAAAGGGGCTTGGGGAACTAAGCTTTAGAGGGGAGGGAGGTGCTGGCCGATGGGGTTGGAACTCTCAGTCCTACTTTAATCAGACAGTCCTGGAAATGAGAACCGCCATAGGAAAGGGCCTGCTGACCCACCATCTTAGGACATATGCTTTATCTTGTGTGGTTTTTGTTGTTGTTGTTGTTGTTGTTGTTGTGTGTGTGTGTGTGTGTGTGTTTTTAATATATTTTTATTGATTTCAGAGAGGAAGGGAGAGGGAGAAAGAGATAGAAACATCCATAATGAGAGAGAATCATGGATCAGCTGCCTCCTGCACGCCCCACACTGGGGATCGAGCCCGCAACCCGGGCATGTGCCCTTGACCAGAATCGAACCTGGGACCCTTCAGTCCACAGGCCGACGCTCTATCCACTGAGCCAAACCGGCTAGGGCTTTACCTTGTTTTTTAGATTCATGTTCATGCATTGATACTCCTCATGCAGTCTTACTGGATCCCTTTTTTTAAAGCATGCTTTAGTCAGGTCCTTGGCTGGGACCAGGGCCTGTTCTTGGAATCCCTTTATGCAGCCCTCTATCAGCTGGCTTTTCCTCCAGCGCCTCACTGGGATGATCTGAGGACATGAGTAGCTCGGGGAGGGGAGCAGCTCAAGGAATGGCCAGGAGAAGGCACAGGCGGCGGGTTTTGTATCGCCCAGGTGGCAGTATGGTTTCTTAAGGGGGGGAAGGGGTGGGCAAAGGCTCCGGGAAAGTAGGCAGGGCTTTGGAGAGAACTTTAATAACAGGCAGTGGGAGGCACTGAGGCCGGCTTGCCATGTGGCCCCATTCGCAGCATTGCCTGCCTCTTGAAAGCTGGGGTGCCCCCCTGGGGTTGTGGTCTGTCAGCACTGGAATTGGGGTGTCCGGGTCAGTTCAGAAGCTGTGAAGCACACAGCCATTCCTAAGTGTGCCTGGTTGCTTGTCTTCAGTCTTCACCCTTCACATTACTGTGTGCTGGTGCGTTCCTCATGTTGTCCTCAGTGAATAGCTAGGGAGGAACAAAAGAGGAAATAGGTGTGTGTATCGCTGCCGCAGGCAAAAGTAGTGCGTAGCCCTGGCATCTGGCGCAGCCTGTAATTCTCCCTTCTGTATTGTATTCACAGGTTTCTCCATTTTTGGATAACTTAACACCTGCTGCCTTTAAGTGCTTCGGGCCTTATCTCTTTTATTTTATGGACATGGGTGGTCATAAAATATGTTCAGAGATAGACATCAAAGTATTTTCTATCTTTTGGGCTGTGTTGTATAGTCTACTTTGATCCCCTATCTTTTCAAGAACACTCGGTTTTTATAATTAGATTGAAGTTATCATCCTTATCCCAGTTGTCAGAACTGGTTTTACTCCATTGCTACGCTTCAAAAAATGTTTTTGCTTTAAGGAATACATCTCTACCCCGTTAGGAATTGTAACAGTGCAGATAAGTTTTAAAGTCAGCAACCCTGCTTCAAATCTGTAAGTACTTTTTATTATGTTAACACAGTCATTTCAGCAGAACATGAACTAATTTGTCACACTGTTCTGAATTATAAAATAGTGTAAAGAAATTCCTGTGTGTGCCTTTTTGTTCTGTTTTTTGTTCTATTTTTTGTTTGTTTTTAGGTGAGAGTTCTGCTGGATCTGCTGTTAAACATTTGTATACAGAGATGTACCAGACATACTTGAAAGCAGTTTGTTTTCATCTGACTATATCTCTTTCCATTTTTTTTTTGCTTTATTAATTTGTTTGATAATTTGTATAGATAGTACCAATGGTAACTTCACTCATTTCAATTATTGCAAATTCATAATAAGATGTTTTGGTTTGTCTCTTTGATTCGTAAGGGAATGTACATTGTTAAGCACTTTGCTTTTTAAATCACCTTTGCAAACTTGTCACTTCTTCCTCCTAAGGACCCACGGCATGGACAGCTAGATGTTGTCCTTGTTTAACAGAATAGCACCGAGAAGCCACACCTGATGACAGGCTGGGCCTCCATTTCCGCTCTCCTCACGCTCTGCCTTTTCTCTGTGTTGTAGCCTTAGAGGAAGGTGGCGGCCCGAAGAGCATATTCCTTTCACAGCTCCTGATCTGACCAGCACGCGGTGTGCTCAGTGCTTTGCTCCTTTCTTAGTCTCTTCTGCCAGCTTGTGGGCTGAAGCGGAAAGTTCACTGGGCCTGGTAGAAATACTGACAGACTCCAGAGCAGGGGGCCAGTTCCCGGTCCCTCAGACCGTTGGAGGGCGGACTATAGTTTAAAAAAAACTATGAACAAATTCCTGTGCACACTGCACATATCTTATTTTGAAGTAAAAAAACAAAACGGGAACAAATACAATATTTGTATTTGCATGTGGCCCGCGGGCCGTAGTTTGAGGACCCCTGCTCTAGAGTCTAGAACAAATACATTGGCAGCTTTGGGGATTTGTGTAGAGAAGCTGCCTATGTTCTTATTTTATCTGTAACTTGAAAATGAGGTATAAATAATGAAAAAAATTTTCCTGTATCATCAGTAATGTTCAATAATTCTCACGTGTTGTGTGTTGTTGTTTTTTTAAGCACATGGGCCCTAATTGCCACAAAACCTTTTTTTAAATATATTTTTTATTGCTTTCAGAGAGGAAGGGAATAGAAACATTAGAAACATCAACGATGAGAGAGAATCATTGTTTGGCTACCTCCTGCATGCCCCCCACTGGGGACCGAGCCCGCAACCCAGGCATGTGCCCTTGACTGGAATTGAACCTGGGACCCTTTGGTCCGCAGGCCAATGCTCTATCCACTGAGCCAAACCAGCTAGGGCGCACAAAACCTTTCTTTATGAAGAATGGCATTGAGAATATTTATGCCATAGATGAAACTTCTTTGATTTCCCAAACAACTGATTTGCTTCCCACTATATCAAAGAAAATCCTTAAAAATTAACTTATTGGTCATTACTAAGTGAAAGTAAAACTAGGACCCAGCTCACTGATGGGGTTAAATTTTCCCTAGCTATTTTAATGTTTTTTAAGGCATCTTGGGACTTTTTTGCTATGGTATTTGAGTTGGGCATATTTGTTTCACACCACGTTGAGATTACATTCTTCCTTTTGAGCTCCTAATTGCCTTCATAAATTCCAATTTGCAAAAATCACGTTTTTCTTCTAATAGTCAGGATTGTTTAATAGTTGACTTGTTTCTAGTCTCTGAGATATACTTTTTTTTTTCCGAAATGCTCAGATAGAAATATAATTTTTTAATTCTTAACTGTTCAGCTTCCATAGAGACTGCACTTCCAGCTCTCGTTGTTCCCATCTTGGAGCCCTGTGGTAATTCGGAGTGTCTACACATTTTTGTGGATTTACATTCTGGAATGTTCCAATTGATGCTTTATGGACTTGGTAAGTTAGTAAATGATATAGTCATTCAATGTAAGGAAAAATATTTTTAACAAAAGCAAAATTAAAAATTTCTGCCACTAGATATTGAGAAGAGTGGCATGAGCAGTGTAGAGAGTAGTAGATATGGAAAGAATAACTCGCTGACATCTGTTCCTTGGGGCCCATTTTAGCTCCACTTTGGATTTTCTTGTACCGGAAGTTAAACTTCCAATATGAAGTACATTCATGTTGCTTCTCTTTCGTAAAAGTCATAATGTTGATGGCTGATGTGTTTTAGATGTAACGATTTTACCACTAATAGTTGGGTGACATGAAGATGGCCACAAGGGATTCTCTGTCGTTCTTGGCTATAAACATCTAAGATAACTTGGGGTACAAAATCCTGGAGGAAAAGATTTTTTTCTGGCTTAAATACAGTAGAAATTAAAGTTTGATTTCTTACATGTTCTGTTACTGAGTTGGTGTTCTAAAATGGTGACATACTAGGAACTTAGTGTTTTTGTATTGCTCATGGGACATTGCTCTTGAGTATATTAGCACATTTGCCACTTGAAATTAACATTAAGCTACATAGATTGCTGAAAATAAAAGGTTTTCTAGTTATGCTGTTTGGCGATAAAGATAGATTTTTATACAAGCTGCTCGTGGAGTACTGGCCGCATTACTTTGAATCACATCACATTTGTGATGGCTAAATGATAAGTGACACATTTATGAATTACCTTTTAATTTTGGTTCCAAACCAACCAGGCAATTGTTGTTTGTTCTTAAAAACTTTAACTGTTTTCTTGATTATTAACACAGTACATTCTCATAAGTAAAAACCTAAACATGTAAAAATGAGAGAAGCAGTAAAAAATAGTTTCTCTTGGCCAGGGGTCCTCAAACTTTTTAAACAGGGGGCCAGTTCACTGTCCCTCAGACCGTTGGAGGACCGGACTATAGTTTAAAAAAAAAACGATGAACAAATTCCTATGCACACTGCACATATCTTATTTTGAAGTAAAAAAACAAAACGGGAACAAATACAATATTTGTATTTGCATGTGGCCTGCGGGCCGTAGTTTGAGGACCCCTGCTCTTGGCAATCCTTGTTATTTTAGGATATCAATGCTTATCTTACTCATCTCAGGCGACCATAACAAAGAACCAGAGTGGGCGGCTTAAACAACAGAAATGTATTTTCTCACAGTTCTGAAGGTTGAAAGTCTGAAAGCAGGTGGCCAGCACAGTTGAGTTATGGTCAGGGCTCTCTTCCTGGCTTGCAGACTCCGGCCTTCTCACTTGTCCTCACGTGGCAGGAAGAGGGAGAGAGCAAGCTCTCTGGCCTTTCTTATAAGGGCATTAATCCCATCATGAAGCCCCCAACCTTAACTGAGCCTAGTTATTTCCTGAAGGCCCTGCCTCCAATCACGGGCAGGTAGGGGAATACAGCTCAATCCATAGCAGTGTTCTTTTTCTTTTTCCTGTATTTTTTTTCTTTAGTTGAAATCATTTTATATTTAGCTTTTGGCTCAACATTCTATTATTAGCATTATCTAGTGTCATTAAAAATTCTAAGTGACATTTAGCATGCTAATCTTCAGCCAGCAGCTCTTGTTTATGCCAGAGACCATTTGTGTTTAATAAGTATTACAATGGAATTTTATAGTTGTTCTAATTTTTAAGGATCTTCGTCTAGTAATACTAAGAGCTTTCGATACATATAAGTTAAAAATACCAATTGACATAAGAATTTTGGGAATTAAAATACAGGCAAAGAATTAATTAATGTATTTGTTACTTATTCTTGTTGCAAGTATACATTTTCTATTAATTAGTTGTCTTAACTATAACTCTCCCTAAATGTTAAAGAGGGAAAACAATTTAGGTTAATTTATGCCTAATGATGCATTTAGTTTAGTTTTTTTTTCTAACTCAAAAGTAACATTCCTTTCTGCCTAAAATAATAATTTCATTTAAGTTTTGTGCTATCTAGATATATTGTGTCTTGTACAAGCAATTAATAAAAATGCTTTATTTTTTAGATCAGGCCACTTTGGATGACATGGAGAAGTCTGTGAATGATGATATGAAACGGATTGTTCCTTGGGTTCAACAACTTAAGTAAGCTTAATTATTTAGCTCAATACTAAAAATGGAAACGTTTTTAAAAAATATGTTTTTTATTGATTTCAGAGAGGAAGGGAGAGGGGAAGAGAGATAGAAACATCAATGATGAGGGAGAATCATTGATCGGCTGCCTCCTACACACCCTGCACTGAGGATCGAACCCGAAACCTGGGCACGTGCCCTTGTCCAGAATCAAACCCTGGACCCTTCATTCCGCAGGCTGATGCTCTACCCATTGAGCAAACCGGCTAGGGCAAATGGATACATTTTCTCCATCATTGCTTTTTTTCAAAAAATATATTTTTTTATTTCAGAGAAAAAGGGAGAGGGAGAGAGGGATAGAAACACCATTGGTAAGTGAGAATCATAGATCGGCTGCCTCCTGCACGGGCTCCATTATTGCTCTTGATCGGTCCTTAATGTTTATGACATGAAGCTCGAACATCTTTTAGTACTTACTGGTCGAATCTAAATTCTCTTGGAATATGTCCAGGATGGCAGTGCTTCATATCATATTCCCCTCTAGAGCAAATGTAGGTATGAAGGGCATGACATTCAACTTGCGTTCCTTGCCACATTTTCTCTTACACAAGTACGCTACACAAGGAATTTTATTGTAGCTAGTGTTCTCTGCAATAGTGTCTTATTTGTTCTTATCTAGGAGAATCGTCATGGTATGAATCTACCAGCTGACGCTTTCAAAATAATCATTTCTGCTTCTCTGATAGTGTTGTTCAATTTGTCTCAAAAGCCTTTGAATGCTTCATATTGTGAAACTAAATAAAATTGAAAATGGAGCTAGAGATAATCCTTAAAGGTTTCATTACCACTCTAGTCCACAAAGGTACCGTTATAGCAACTCTAACAAACTCTCTTAAAGTTAATAAATCAACAAAAATTCCAAGAGAGAAACATAAATTTTAGCGATCAAGGGGAAAGCTGGCAAATGGAGAAGGGGTGGGTCTATTGCTTTTCTAGCCTACCTCTTCCCCTTTGGAAGTTTTAGTTGGTAAAAATTCAAACATTTTGATATCAAGTCATTTTTCTCATTAACAGGACATGATTTTGAATGCCAATAGAGATGAAAGCCAATAGAAAGATAATATTACATTTCCCTTTTTTTTTTTTTTTTACATGAGCCTTTGAACGGCTGTTTAGTTTGTATGTGAAAAAATGATAGTCATTACTCTGGGTAACAATTTCTAAAATTTTTGTGGCTTAGCATCATTTTTTTGTGTGTGCATTTTGGCTAAACAAGCAAGGTTTAAATACTTAAATGCTCAATAATTCACAGTTTGCATAACTTAAGGTTATCTGGCAGTTCCAGCCTGCAGAAATATAACTAAAACCAGAAAGCTAAATCCCAAAAGCCTTAAACTCACGTAATTATAAGGAAGGTCCCCTGGCCCTGGCCAGGTGGCTTGGTTGGAGCATCATCCTGGGCACCAAAAGATTGCAGGTTTGATTCCGGGTCACAGCACATACCTAGGTTGTGGGTTCAATCCCTGATTGGGGTGCATACGGGAGGCAACTAATCAATCTTTCCTTCCTTCCCTCCCTCCCTCCCTCCCATCTTTCCTCTTTCTCTCCCCTTTTCCCTTCCTCTCGCTAAAATCAATAAAAACATATGCTCAGATGACAATTAAAAAAAAAATCCTCTGGTTGTCAGTTATTATACTGTTTCGCAAATGATCTTTGATGAATAACCAGTTCGTCACTAATTTATCATGGAACATTAATTTTTTTGAAATAACCATTGAAGTATAATTTGCTTATCATAAAATTCACCCATTTTAAGTGTGCAATTCAGTGACTTGTAGTAAATTTACTGAGGTGTACAACCATAGCCACAATCCAGTTTGAGAACATTTTTTATTATCGCAAAGGTGCTCATTTACAGGCAAGTATGAGCCTACTTTTCATTTCTGTAGATTTTCCTTTTCTGGACATTTCATATAAATGCAGCCATAAAGTCTGTGATTGTTTATGACTGGCTTCTTTCACTTAGCATAATGTTAATCAGAAAATTCTATGATTTTATGATGTGGATTACGTTTTTTAAATTAAAGGTTTTGGCTTGGACAACAGCGTTGCAAACAATCTATAAAACATCTGCCTACAATAAGCACTGAAACATTGCAGCTGTCCAATTACTCAACTCATCCTATTGGAAAACTTTCTAAGAATAAGCTGTTCATTAAACTTACTCGCCTTCCACAATACTACATTGTAAGTATGCAAAAGTGATCCAGTTCAGTAATTCTGTCAGTATCTTGAATGATTT
Source organism: Myotis brandtii (assembly GCF_000412655.1). Taxonomy (NCBI): domain Eukaryota; kingdom Metazoa; phylum Chordata; class Mammalia; order Chiroptera; family Vespertilionidae; genus Myotis; species Myotis brandtii. Next base: position 1,840,576 of record NW_005370552.1, on the reverse strand, counting down.
ATTGTTTAATTTCATTTGCAAATATATTTTATTGGATAACTGACTTTTGTATAGTGATTCTCAACCCAGGAGGGTAGGGTTGGGGGAGAGAGGAAAATTCTCTCTAAGAAATTACATAATTTGCAGGCAGGCTTGGGGAATATAAGATACTAGAGGCCTGATGCACGAAATTCGTGCAAGGGGCTCGGCCCTCGCAGCCACGGAGGATTGCCTGGGCCCTTGCAGCCCCGGGTTTTTTTCTGAAGGTTTTTCCTGAAGGTCGGCTGTCCGGTCTAATTAGCATATTACATTTTTATTAGTATAGATACCCCCATTTCTCATCCTGGGATCTTTCCTATGGTGAGGCCTAATTTCTGCTTGAAATGAGGCATCTTTGTATAAGAAGAAAAAAATTGAACGCAACTACTGGGAGGGTTTGGAGATGTTGGTGTCAGATAAATTTATTTGGTTTTAATCAAATGTTGACTTGCATAATGCAGCCTTTTAATATGGGTTGGCTGAAGGAGCTTTATTTTCTAATCTTTAATTGTCTGAAGGTATATATATCCACTTTATTGGTTGCATGTACCTTTCAGTGCATAGTAAGATTCTTATTGTTGTATGTATCATAGTTCACCCCTTTTATAGCTGAGGAGTATTCCATGGGATACGTGTGCCACAGTTTGTTTAACCAGTCTCCAGTAGAAAGAATCTGGGTTGTTTCTAGTTTGGGATAATTATCAGTAAAACTGCTATAAGCATTTGCATATAGGTTTTTTGTGAACTTAAATTTTTGTTTCATTTGTATAAGTAACTAGGAGTGGGATTGTTGGGTCATATGATAAGTGTTTAGCTTTATAAGAAACTGCCAAACTTTCCCAACATGGCCAGACCATTGTACATTCTTGCCAGCAACACATGGGAGTTCCAATTGCTCCACACTCTTGCCAGCACTGGATATTGTAATTTTTTTCAAATTGGCCATTCTGATATGTAATGGCATCTTACTGTAGTCTTAATTTACACTGTCCTCATGACTGATGAGGTTTAATATCTTTTCATATGCTTATTTGCCATCCCTATATCTTCTTTGGTGAAGTGTCCATTTTACTTTTAGTTCTTCCATTTCCTCAGGTGTATCAGTGTGATGCTTAGGTGTTGGCCAATATCCTGAAGAGAGTATTTGGGGAGGGGGAGGGGGGGGAGGGGA